>NC_142810.1:32096692-32379050 GCF_049724085.1 Artemia sp. Qi Xiang Cuo | reverse complement strand
GAAAGATACGGAAAAAAATGGTCGAACCAGGAAAAAATTGGTATAGAAATTATTTTTGCACCACTGTGTTCAGAAAAGAGAGCTCTACAACATATCAAAAATCTAAATCTCCATCCCGTTGCGAAATTCCCTTTTTTTCCCGGTTTTTGCACCTATTTTTTATATATTTCCAGAATCCGAGAATGAGGAACCGTGAAAAGAAAAGTAGTTTATTGATCGGTTCCCTTTTAAGAAAGCTCTTTCATTAGACAGAAACATCACTTTTAATCATTTAAGTCTTCTTTATTTTTTTTTTTTGTTTTCTTATAAAGCAAAAAATCAAAAAAAAAATAAAAAAAATAAATCAAGCGACAAACGATAACAGGTTTTTTTTAGAAGTGGCGTACCAATTTTCGGTTCATTTTTCCCCATCTGAACAAATAGCTTATCGGCGTTCCAAATCCATTTCTTTTCTTACCTAGCTTTATTGGTGACGACATTTTCAACCAGCTGGAAAGTCCCTTCTGATTTTCACTTTCAGTTACACAACGCCTTGATCTTACACTCTTTTCAAAGTTGTTTCAGTCTAATGAGCCTTGTAGAGCCACCTATCTGCAAAAAAACGCCTCAGATGGAAAGTATTTTGGAGGCCAATCAGAGATTTAACACAGGTGCGTTTTTGTTTGTTTTTCTTGCCGATGCTTTTGTAACATAACTACTAGGAAGCGAAGAGGAATCGGAGGAAGGAAATATAGACAAGAAAGAAGCCTCTACGCTCGTCCTACTTGTCTTATCTGACACATATTTTATTAGCGCCATCTGTCTCAAGACAATTTAAGTACAGAAAACAAGTCACTAGAGTGCAGCACGGTCGACACTGCTAGGCGGAACGAAAAAGTTATTCCTCTAGTGGAAGCGACAGTACTATCGGCTATCACTGATTCCTTTCACGGATGTGACTGTCAGATGTCCCTGCTCAAGAATCCTTAAAAGCCCCGTGATACTCGACACCGGCCTTCAATAAGGTTGACTGTACATTTATTTTAGCAACTTATCTCAGCTGGGGAGGGTTTAGCTGCAGATTTTTTGGTTCAGATTCAAGGTTTTCGTTGTAACATTCACCGACAGCTCTACTTATTCCCATACTTATATTCACTTATTACTTATACTACTTATACTTATACTACTTATACTCACTTATTCCCAGTTCTCCTTTTTAGATGGCGGAGACCGCAGTTTTATGTCCCCTTTGTGAACGTTCACTAGACGCATCAGTATCGTTTGTACTGGCAGAAAAAGGAGCTACGGCGATCAATGAAGCAAGCGGAACGAGAGGTACCAGCATCTCTGTCGAGGCAGGGAAAGAAGTCCATGTTACTTGCAGAAAGACTTTCACAAACAAAATATACTTGTCAAAAATTGAGAATGAGAGACGACGAACCTTGCAATAAAAGAAGGAAGCCGAAAAAGTGATACTCCGATCACGGACTCCAAGTTTCAGCTTCCAACAGTGTTGCTTTTTCTGCACTACAAGGATAAATCTCAACACTACCCACAGAAAAGGACACGAGTGGTACAAGGTTCGGACTAAAGACTTTGAAGAGAGTATAAAGGCAGTGTACAAAATCCGTGATGATGATTGGTCAAATAACGTTTTTCGCCGAATTTGTTCAGTGTCAGAGCTGCACGAAGTTGACGCAATTTATCACAAAGCCTGTTCTTCTATATTTCAATTAAATAAGAGCTTTCCAGCCAGATTTGTGACGCAAGAACTTTTTGGAATACTCGAAGATACTGAGCCAGATAAAAAACCTCCAAAAAGGGGGAGGCCAAGTCAAGATGAAAGATATTATGCGTTTTTTAAGCTGTCCACTTTTTTCGAAGAAAATGACGAAGAACAGTGTACAGTCAGTCAACTTGTGGTTAAAATGGGAGAGTTTTTGAATGAGACGGACCTTGAACTTTACCCTAGCAAGTACTTGAAGAGCTAGCTTCTGGAATATTTCAGTGACCAGCTAGTATTTGCAACTATTGATGGTAAGGCTGACGTGGTGACATTCGAAGAAAAAGCATCAGCGATACTTCAAAATTTTTGTTACTTGGACAAAACCGATAACGAAGAGAGTGAGAAAATCAACCTTATTAGAGTAGCAACAAAGATTATCAAACGTGATATCAAAGGACTGCCAGCACAGAAGGACTCATAAATGACCGCAAAGCAGATTTTTTCTGGAGAACAGCTGAAAGGCTCTCTACCTAATAGCCTAATGGTATTCTTAGATGGAATATTCGTTGGAACCGATATTTGTTTCAATTTGCTTGTCATTGGCAATTCCATCGTTCAAACAGCTCGCCCGCGTGCCATCATTCGTCCACTGCAACTAGGCTTAGCAGTGCAACATGATTACCATTTCAAGTCCATATTTCTTATTGAGACTATACACAGCCATGGATTCTGCTCCTCCTTTGATGAAGTCCAGAAATTTAAACGCTGTGCATCAGTCCATGATGAATCTACCCTTGCAGGAATTACCTCCGCACATGCTGTGCAGCATGTAGCTGATAATGCAGATCACGATGTTTACACGATGGACGGAACAAAAAATTTCCATGGGATGGCTCTGCTAGCAACAGTCAAGCCTCCTCTCATTAACAGCCGATCACCCATTCCGAGAGTTGAAGTTTAATTAGTTTAAGTAGCCGAAAAAGGAAAAATTCCCATCTACCCTTACCGCTTAAGTAAGACAGTGCTTTCAAATGTGCAATATGAGAAGATTCCTGGCAAAAATGTCTACAACCCGTATGCCTCCCTCGATCAGCTCTGGTTAGCTACCGGGCTCCTGAATGTCCCAAGACCGAGCTGTAATGGTTTCATGAAGTCAGTTTTCTCTAACCAAATACATCATAAAACGGGAAACCTTCGCAGCAAGGCAAGTGTCCTGTTTTTACCGATGATTGACCTCCCGTCTAGCAACGAATCCTGCCTTTACTCAATCTTGCGCTTTGTAGCTCCGCAAGGCAGAACCTACGTATTCACACCCGTTCTCACATTTGACCAGCCACTCTGGTGGAAGTCTATGAAGATCGTCAAGTCCAACGCGACGACTGAGCTGAGTAGTATTGTTCTCAAGTTAGGCGGTTTTCATTTGATGATGAGTTTCGTCGGATGCATAGGACACCTCATGCAAGGTTCTGGTCTGAAAAAGGTTCCGGAATTGGTATACGCGACTGGTGCAGTGCCACACATTCTTTCTGGAAAAGTGATTTCTAGAGCTGTTCGATCTCACACTCTCGTGAGCTAGGTCATTTATGCTCATCTCCTCGAAGAATAGCAAGGGACGTTGACGTCTCTAGACTTGTCTACTGTCTTCGCTAACGTACCGGATGGATATCTCCCACCCGAAGATCTCAGTCATGATCCCCAGCTCAAGCAACTTGAAAAATTTCTCAAGCAGAGACGCCAAGACCTGCTGACTCAGAGAACTGCGAAGCTCTGGTTTCAGTATCTTGACATGGTTGGGATACTGCTTGAGTTCATACGTGCCGAGAGACTAGGCCTGTGGGATTTGCACCTAAAATCTGCAGTAGAGATGCTTCCGCTTCTAGCAGCATCTGGACATAACCTCTATGTCAAGTCGGTCTGGATATACCAGCAAGAGATGGCTAAGCTTCAAACTAGTCACCCACCAATATTCGAAGCATTTGAACAGGGAGGTCACACCATTAGAAGATCAGAGCGACGCTGGGCTGGACTCTCGGCAGATCTTGTCATCGAGCAGGAGTATATGAGAAGTATGAAAACATCGGGCGGTCTTACAACTGGAGGTGGGATGACAGAACAGCAGAAAGCCATTTGGGTTCTGTCAAGACCAGCATGCCTGGAGATCAACCTCTTGATGCAAAATTTGACAAAAATTGGTTACTCGACAAGTGAGCAGCACCGCGACATGAGTTCCAGTAGAAAGGAGCGTGACTTCGACGATACCCAGAAGCTTGTCGGATACTTCGGAGAATCTCCTCCGTTCAGAGGTGACAATCAGCTTAGAAATACTGCCAACAGCATAACTTCTTCCCAAGATATTAATGTTGACGAGGCCGATGTTGCTGGAAAGTTGATTCTAAGTAAGATGACGGGAAAAACCTTGAAGGAGCAAGTCTTCAAGAAAAAAGACCAAGTGACCCTAATGAATGCAAAAAAGGCAGGGTCCTCTGTGGTCGCGTACATAGATCCGGCGCTCCTTTTCCAGCGGTTTATAATAGTAGCCCAACGAACTGACCTCCGAGAAGAATACTTCAAGAACGAACTTTGTACGATTCCTCCTTCTCTTTTCGAAAGCGATGGCCTTATGAGAAAAACAAATAAGCCAGAGCTTGCAAAAGCGATCTTTCAGGCTTGCGGGATCGAGACTCAGTCACCCTCAATACCTGCTTCCGCGTGTAACATCATCTTGGATGGTGGTTCTCTTCTACATCGATTTCCATGGAAGGTAGGGTCAACCTTCAAGGTCATCTTTGCTTCATACGTACATTACGTAAAAGCAAGGTACCCTAGTGCGATCGTTGTATTTGACGGATATGAAGGTGCTCCAGCAATCAAAGATGCTACCCATTTACGTCGAGCAGGGATGGTTGGTCGTCAAGTTTTTTTCACCGAAGTGATGACCTTTTGCATGAAGAAAGAAGGGTTTCTTTCATGTGAGACAAACAAAGGAAGTTTCCTGAAGCTGCTCGGCGACCATTTGGAAGCCATAGGTTTCTGAATTTTCCACTTGGAAGGAGACGCCGACGTTCTGATTGTGGAAAAAGTCGTAAAAACTGCTAGTCTTACAGACACAATCGTGGTTGCTGATGATACTGATATCTTGGTTCTTCTGACCAGTTGATCAGATTCGCATTCCGAGCGTGTATATTTATAACCAGCAGCTAAGGTTGACGGTACGAGTACAGCTTGGGATATTAGTGAGATTAAGCAGAATCTAGGAACAGATGTCAGCATTCTGATTCCATTCTGTCATGCTGTGCTGGGTTGTGACACAACCTCTCACCTTTCCGGAATAGGAAAGGGCAAAGCCGTTCAGCTGCTACTTTCCAACAAGGGTTTCAGGGACAGCGCTGCTATATTCGGCGACAAGCTCGCATCGCTTGAAGATATTGTGGCAGCAAGAGAGCGAGCATTGTTGATACTGTACGGTTGCCCTGATGTTTCGAACCTGGACACTGCCAGAAAGATAATCTTTCACAGAAAAGTGAGTACTGCCACCACTTTCATGCATCCACAAGAACTGCCACTGACTCAGGCAGCAGCGAAGTACCACTCGCTACGTGTCTACTGCCAAGTTCAAATCTGGCTTGGGAACCCAGTAGACCCTTTACGCCTGGGATGGAAACTGCAGGATAACGAAGTTTTTGCGCCAATAAAAACAGATCTTCCTGCCGCTCCGTCTCAGCTGCTGAAAATTATCAAATGCTCGCGTCGTATTGACGGCTGTGATAGTGAAAAGTGTACCTGTAAGAAAAACGGACTTGAGTTTACTAGCCTATAGCCTGCCGGACCTGTAAGGGAAGATCGTGCACCAATTCGAAGTTTCAAGAAGAAGAACTTATTGAAGAAGAATAACAGTTAACTGTGATGATGAAAAATCTAGTTTCTACATTTTCATGATATGCAATTTCTATATATTTGAAAAATAAGATAAAAGCTTTTCTCTGAACGCTTTAAGTTACATCCTATCTTGCCTCATGGTTTTTGTTGCTGAGGTGTTTCGTCATTCCTGTTTATTGTTGTTTAGTCTTTTTTTTTCTAAACCTTTCGTTTACATAGCCAAATAGACTACAAGAACGACAAACTTATTCCGTAGTAGACCTTGATAAACGCTGGTAAGAGTTTTTTCCCTAAAGACAAAGTTTTTTCCCCATTTTTTTTTTGCTGATAAATATTTTTATTTTGGTTAGGTAATGGAATGAGTATCAGAAACAAATTCAGAGCCAAAAGCTGATCTAAAAACATTTGTAAAACATTATAGTTTTCGTTTTTAATTTTTTCCCGGTTTTTGAGAGAATAAATAAAAAAACATTTGAAAAAACAATTTTGCATTGAGCTGGAGATTTAGATTTTTGGTATTTTGTTCAACATTTTTTTTCCGGTCCGGATGGTGAAGAAACCATTTCTATAACTGTTTTTTCCTGGTCAAAACTTATTTTTCTCCTACTATTTGTGCTGGAAAAATATGTGAAAATTTTAAAACCAAAATTGTTATGTATAATTTATCCAAGGCATTTTTAACCCCGGAAAATAAACGGTAAATCAACCAGATCACCCAGATTAATTAAATTATTAATGGAAATTAAATTTAAACTCAAATAATTAATAAAGTTTCTACTATAATTTTAAATCAAATTTAAGCAAAAACACAAATATAATGCTTAAGCCAATGGGGGTCAAAATAAAATAGAAGATGCATATAAGGATAAGGGTGAAAAGAAAATTTTAAAGTCTTAAAGACAAAAAGAAAAAGAGAACAAGAGAAGCAAGTATAAATTCAACAATTGTTGGAAGAAAGGACATGGGATATATTTGGCCATAAACATGACCCTAAAGAAACCCATTCAGGGTATATGCACAGAATGACCAAAAGATGGCAGTATAAGAACTATGTACAAAAATTAAGTTGTTTTAAAAATAAAAAAATGAGAGTTGAAGGCAACTCTTCTCAAAATAGTGAGTATTGTGGTGACGCTTTCTAATTAAGTCAATTTGGAATTTAGTAAAATATTAAGACCCAAATACAAAAGTTAACAAATACCACTTTTTATTAAGATAAGGAACACATCCTGACAGGTGTATGCTTAACAGAAAATTGAGAAATTAGCACTTCCTAGCTACGTGCGTCAGTGGTTCCCGATAAGGTGGGGTTGAGGAAATGTATAAAAGATACATTTTATGAGAAGAACTGCCTGATACTAATCTTATGCCGGACTGACCTCTGGTCCGTTGATATTAGAAATACCGTGGAATATTGTCGGACGATTGTAAGTGTCGTATATCTTTTTGTAAATTTCTGATACTTGTTGTCTCCCTGGAACCACCAGTCATAGCGGAATTTATATATATATATATATATATATATATATATATATATATATATATATATATATATATATATATATATATATATATATATATATATATATATATATATATATATATATATATATATATATATATATATATATATATATATATATATATATATATATATATATAATGCAAATTGGACCAGAATTGGTCCGCCCCCACAACCATCATTTCCCAAAACACATCCATTCAAAATTTTTACGTAGTCATTTTGTTAAAAATAGTTCGAAGGTCTGGAAAATAAGTCTTTAAGGATGAAAATCCCCCACGGCCCTCAGGGTAAGGGTTATAAGTTATGCCGTGGGGGCACATAAAGTTCTTATGGAAAGGAAGGTCGTAGAAAATACGGAAAAAGGTCATTGGATAGTAAATTAGAAGTTCTAGTGCCCTTTTTAAGAGTCATTGTAACAAGAGGGCAGCTAGCCCCCGCCCATGTCATATTTTCCTCAAATGTATGCAACAGAAATTTTTAGATAGCCATTTGTTCATAAAAAGTCCAAAGATTACATAACAAAGCTTTTAGATGTATGGTTCTAGTTTATTTTTAAGAGCCAAAAGTAGAGGAGGGTAATTAGCCCCACCCCTGGCATCCTTTATTAGTAGAAAGGAAGGTACCAGCCCCATCCCTCACCCCTGCTGCCATCTACAATTTAGTTTAATGCTGACAGGGCACCAAATATGGGCATGGAATCCCCAGGGAGAATGATTGCATAACCGAAGTGGGTCAAAGACCTAAATTTCCAAAGATCGATTTATTTGTTGTTGTTGTTGTTTGGCCAAGTGCACGCTAGGGGCGAATGTTAAAATCCAGGAATAGGAAACAGTTAGATCACGTGTCTCCTTCTTAGCCAATCATAGACTCGGATACATCTCCTTCTAGACCAATCAGAGGCTCGCTTACATATGATTTTCCCTTTGCATACCAATTTGCCCTTGAGATTTCGTATATAACGGGCATGCATTGTGATTAAATTATCAGAAAGTATTATGTCACAGTTGAAAGAACAAGAATGAATATTATTGATGAGCTTGAAGCCTTGGCAGCCACAATTAGCAATGAGAGTTCTGTTTTAGTATATTTTTATTTTTTATTTTCAAAATGAAATTACTTTCCTTGGTCACCCTCCAATATATTTAGGTAAGTCCCCCCTCCCCCACAATACAAACTCCACTATGCTATCCTTATACTCACTAGAAAACATTAAATATATTCTTTTTACTACCTAAACCCTCCTCAAACCCCCTCCCCCCCCCACTGTTTTTACAAGTATAATTCTTCCAATAGAAATAAATTTATTCTTTCTGTAAGCCTATCTAAAAGCGAACACTGACTTCTGTCAATCCCTTAGCCATTAAGCCGCTAAATTGACAAAACCTTTCCGCAAATTATAATTAGCTGACACCCCCACAATTGCACTTCCTGCATGTCAATCCTTACATTAACGGTTTAGCCAAAGGTTCCACAGATCAAAAAAAGGATTGTTTTTCCAGTCAAATTAAAAACAGTTTTGCGTGGAAAGAGATTTGTGTTGATTAACCTATGTAAGGCTACAGGCTTTGCAAAATTCTATGTTGTGTGGAAGTAGGTAAACGAGTTATTTCCAAAATTAATGTATATCAAATATTTTTATGAATTAATTTTCAAGGGTGAAGGTAAGGACACGGCATCGCTTATATCTGATATGTTGTATGGTGAAAAAAAACTTTACATTAGACTGAAAAGTAAGGGGGGATAAGTTTTGTAGAATTGCAACAACAGTGAAAATAATAAAAATTTTTATTTATAGGAGTTACGTCTCTAGAAATTTTTATAGTCTTTTTGAAGATTTCTTTCGATAAATTTTCTATTATATTCCCAGGAGGAGGCGTGAAAACTATGATATTTAACTTTGATATGCAAGGTTAGAAAGAAAAGTCTTTAGGAGTTGCATGAAGCTTATATTATGCGTAAATTGAATAGCATTTTTAACTTATGATCACAAATTTTAGGCATTAAAGCTGTGTGTTAACAATCTTTTTTATCTTACTTAAAGCTTATAGACTGGAACACTCAATTTTTTTCTAAATGGTAAAAATAGATGAATTGATTTCTATCCTTAGGCTACAGACTAGTGTTTGTAAATTCTTATTTTTTCACAAGTTGTATAATAAGAACGTTTGATTTCTAAGCCTAGCACATTTCTTACAAATTTTTACTTTTTGATTTGCTGAAAAGGGGGGAGGGGGCTTCTTAGCGATAAGTACTTTCTAGACAAAAATATGGTTAGGTTATGAGTACTAATTTTTTCTTCTGTAAAAAAGGGGAAATTATTTTGATACTCATTTTTTTCTCTTCTTTTAAGGCCAATTGTGAAGAATGTACTGGCTCCCCTCCATCTAAGAGAGCAAGAGAGGGTGAGGCAGCCCTAGTGCAGCCTGGCAGAAAACTAAAGAGAGATTGGGCGGATAACTACAATACCGAAGCCCCACCTACGCAAGATTGTGAAATAGCCGGCCCGTCACCCCCTTATCATACATTGTCGAGGGTCTTAGGACCTGCCCCGCCTATACAAGATCATGAGGTTGCCCTCCAACACACGCTACCCGGACCATCTGGCACCCAAGTGCAGCCGGGATTTGCAAATGTGAGCATTTTTTCTTACCTAACTTATCAGGTATATCTAAACATATCCATTTTTCATTGCGCAGTAAAAGTGTCTCAGAGATATTAAAATATTAACCCCCGCTCCCTACAATTGTTTTAAATTCTCTGCTCCCCCCTCCCTCAGACATATCTAAATATAATGTAATTTTTTTGCATGTCAAAGAAACCGCTCTCTTTTTCTAATCTTTCCAATTTTCTCTGTCCCCACTGTTGCTATCTCTTCGCTATCTCATTATAATATTTTTATGTAATTTCTAGTTTACTGCTATCTCACCATTTGAAAGTCAAAATGCTATTTTTCGCTAGAATATTATAGTTTTAAGAAACTAGAAGTAAACCTTTCATTTCATCACAGTAAAATTATGTCAGAGATATTAAAGGACATTGTTCCCCCTTTTAAATCAGGTCAATTATCGTATACATTTAGCCAGCTGAATTCTCGTAGTGAAGCCGAAAAGGGACACTATATCCTGGACATAATTTCCATATAGAAAATTCTTTACATTATAAACTGCTTTTATTTAAACACAATTCTCTATCGGAAAGAGACAGTGGCTATCAAGTCAAGACCGCGGTTTTTCAAAAGCTGATTAGTTTCTACCTTTTTCTTCCACCTTTTAGGACTTTTCTTTTCGCTTTTTTTTCAACACTGTAAAATTATGTCATAGATTTTAAAAGATGTCTTCCCCCCACTCAATTTGAAGGACATAGATTATTCCATTTATCTATTGCACATATGGATTCTAATTTGCGTAATATTTTTGACAGCTTTCAACCTTACAACTTGCCAAGATTTTAGAGGAGACATTCAATAAGAGTTAACGGTTCCCATTTAATTGTATTTTCCCGCTGAATATCTTGGAACAGAGCATACGAGATTACAATAAATAAGCTCATGAGCTCACAACCTGTAGGGAATTAGAGAAACGACTTATGGTCTAACAATATTTTTTTTAAGACATTATGTAAACGGCTGGGAGCCGTGGGGCCCGGCAAGCATGGCGGCCAGGAAGTTCCGCAAGGCCCGAGAAGTGCCGCGGGTCCAGGAAGCGCTGCGGGAAGCGCCGCGGTGGCCTGCTGGGTCAGCTCGGAGGGGGAGCATTAAATAGTGGAAATTGGGAAAGGGGTGGAGTTGTTTGAACAAAATCAAATTGCATTCTATGTAAAGCGTTTTAGATTTTCGTTAAGTATTGCCTTCTATGTAAAACGTTTTAGATTTTCGTTAAGTTGGATTTTCTTTCAGAATATCGATAAAGTAGGGAATTAAATGCTACTAAGCGTATTTTCAAATAATAATCAAAATTTTAAAAATTAGGGTGATTGGAACACTTTGAAAATAAGCTATTTTTCATTTATAGGTTGCATTGGTACCATATTCCATGTCGCCATCCTCATCAGTTGGAGGAGAGGACGCATCGGTGGACTCCCACAGCAATTCACCATGGAGTGGTATTTCACTTGAAATTCCAGATAATATTGATGAGTTTATCGAAAAATTTTAAATGTAGATTATAGCGCAGCTGAGCAGGGGGACTTACCTTTGCTGAGTCCAAACACCCTACAACTTTTAAAGGATTTTACAAATTAATTAACTGGGAACCCTCCCCCCACTGATTACATTTCCCCACTTCAAACAACTGAAGTGGATTCCCATACCCCAAATATTGAAAAATGTGGTGGAGGGGGAAGGGGTGTTGATGATTTACAAGAGGGGGCGGGGGAAGGATATAATAACCTATATACGACTTTTCCCGAATTTGACTTAACAAATACAATTTTAAATGCAATAGCTGTCTACACTGCGACTTTTGATGACCCGTTTAAATCACTTATTGGGGGACATTTTGTGTTTGACCCCATATAAATTGTGCATGACTATCTGGATAGAATTCGTGCACTGCTGGAGAACCAAATTCAATTATGGGGAGGGATTCAACTAAGGTTTCTATTGTTTTAAAGGTGTTCTATTTAAATGAGGGGAAAAGTGAAGTTTACTACCATTATATACACTCCGAGATTCGTTTGATCTATCCGAATTTAGAAAATTTTGAGAGTTTTTTTTGCGAGTGGGTAGGTCAAATTATTGCGCATCTTGAGAACTTTAATGAAAATGGGAGCGGCTCTGTAGTTCTTTATGTTGAAAATTTAAGTGTGAATATTTGTAAATTTAAGAAAGATTTTATTTTAAGAGGGGGGAGTGGTGGGGGATATGATAGGGATACAGTTTTAAATTATAATCCAGATTTAGTAGGTTGTCGTGGTGTCCAGCGGATCTGTTTTGAAACAGGTCAAAAATGTTTCAAGTATGCTTTCCTCATATCAGCATTCGAGCCTCTAGCAAGTGACGCTACCAAGACGAATTTAGACGATTGGGCTGTACATGGGAAGGAAGGGTCCAATTTCCCAATTGTAGATTTCACTTGTTTAGAAGGAAAATACCCAGTAACGCTAAGATCCATTGATATTTTTGAAAGGGCTAATGCCCATTTAAATATCGGAGTTACCTTGGTTCGGTATGAAACTGAATTTGAAGATGGGGTTCGTTTTAAAAAGAAGGGGGTGGTTTTTCCTGTAAGGGGTCCATCAATTGATTTGGTCAAACACCGGGTATGGTTATTATACACACCACCATCTGGTGACCCGTCCAATTCAATAGGCCATTGTAACCCAATTGCCGACTTCAGTAGAATTTTGGGGGGTGGTAGTGATCTAGGGGTACGTTTCTACTGTCCGACATGCCTGTCACAATTCCGTAGCGATATAAAACTACGGGATCATATGAAGCATTGTAGACGGCATGGCTACCAGACAGTGGAAACGGTTTCAGGGGATAGAGCCATTTTACGCTTCAAAAATTTTCAAAACAACATTCGACTTCAATTAAACTTTTAGGAACTCAAAAAAGCAAACATCATTATAGTCCATCTTGTTCTTCACAACCCTCAAAAATGAGGTCAGACGCTTTGTCTTCCGTTGCAATCTTTTTCCAGAATCCTCTGGATCTCTGGTCTCTCATGCGTGGTACCAGCTGTGTCATGATCTCACCTTTTTTCGAGGTATTTATTCCCCTCGGTTGTTACAGAGACTTTGGCAATCCTTTACCAAGTTCTTTCTTTGCGGCAACTGTAAGGAAATCGTAAGAGACAAGCTCCTGATCAAAATCCTCACGATAAAACATAGAGGATTCACCTTTTTTTAACACAACTTCAACTATTTTCTGTAGCAGCACCGGTTGGTTATCTTTCTTTTTTTTGGAGGACTTTTTGTTTTTCCACACGCGAAAGCCACTGAGGCAAAGCTCCCTAACGCGAGTATTTTCCCTGGAATCTTCCATCAGCTTCTTCAAAGCGCCAAAGTCCTCAACATTTCTGTTCTTCCTAATTTTAGCCTCGATAGGTCCATGGAGTCCATCGGCAGACATAAAAGTATGATCTTTTGTCAAATACTTGATGGTGATCTTGGCGGGTGCCCAGGGTTCGTTCGAAATCCAGAAAACAGAATTTAATTTTTGTTTTGTCCACTACAGTTGTCGGCATAAAATATGAATTCCTCTATGTCCCTATGCTCGTCAATAAGTGCATGATAAGCTGAAGCAACTGCGTCTGCACTTATTCCGTAAGTTGCCTCGTGCCAGACAATACAATAGACTGGAAGAGGAGCCGACCCTGTGGTTCGGCTTTTTGCAGGCAACAAACGTTTCGATGAAACACACCAGGTGGCTCATGAAAAAACTCCTTAACAGCAGGCATTATTGGGAGTATTAGAACTTTTTGCATATCGACAGTGAAAACAAAGATTTTGGTGAAAAGCTATCCTTCATGTCTCTCTATAGCTGGATTCGTGCCTTTTCAGGCATTTGCCCTTGAACCTGGTACTCCTGTTTTTCTAAATCTGTTGCGGAGACTTCGCTATCCTTCAACTTAAAAACATCGCAATACTCACAAACGTCTGACTTTGGTATTTTGTTGGAGATCTTCACCGCTCTAAAGACCTCTCCGTAAATGCGCAACGACCAATTCTCTTCTGGGAATCGCTCCCTAAAATTTTCCCACACATCTTTAACTGAAGTTTTTCTTGATATATACCTAGCATATGGTGCATTGTATCGGCAGTAGTGAGCGACACAAGGCTAGTTTTCTTCTTTTTTTCAGACAGTAATGGAAGTGACAAAAAAATCCCGGCGTGGACGACCAAAAGGGCGATAAGTGACTACTTGAAAACTTGTTTTACTGGTATCCACGGCAGACCAAAAGGAGTTAAGTGGAGGACTTGCCTTTTGGTCAACTTAACTCCTTTTGGCCTGCAAGACAGCCCGAGAAATCTACATAACGCTTTTTTAAGGGACCAGAAAGCTTTGAATATCTCGGGAACGAAAAAAGATACGCACATTCTGAATAGACCAATCGATCGAGCGTGTTCTGTTTATTGGGGATAGGTATAAAACTCATTTTTCGAGAACATTTCAATTACCGCCTTTTGGTTTGCCACAGCCGAGATGTGGTACTAAAAACGGTAGGCTCTGAAACTTCTCAAGTTCCTAACTGTTAAGATGTGAATTGAACATTGAGGAAAATTAATATGTTTCATTATTTGTCATAAAACCACTGGAGGTGTAATTACTAAGAGCAGACTAGGAGGTGTCTAATATAAAACGGGGATCTATTTAAGACATCGACAAAAGTGAATGGGAAGGAAACTACAAATGCAAGTCTTCCTAATCACCATCTCAATAGTTATATCTATTATACCGCCTGGAAAATTAATTTTCCTATATTAAATCTGTCAAAATTTTCTTAATGGGTATTTCATTAGTTTGAAAATTTCAACTATATGCAATGGTAACTATTTTGAATGCACAGACAGTTAATAGTAGAGACCTAATTGTAATTGTAAATTTTTGGCTTACCTCTAATCCTGGAAAATAGGCTACTGCCTATTCTATACTTGAGCAAAGGATCTTAAAATTGAAGTATCTCAATCATGGATAGATTCAATCACTGAAATGTGTTTTTAAAAATAGTAATCACACTTAAATAGACTTGGCTATAACATTGTTGTCAGCCAATCCCATCTATCTGCATCAGGTTAGAACCTGCTGTCCTTGTTTAGGGAAGATACATTTTAGTCAAAACATTTGTCCAAGATCACATACTGTCTAATTAAAGGGGGTTTTATTCTAAATTCTTTTTCATTTAGTGGATAGGATCTGGCTGTTCCAGCCACTTTCACACATTACCTCTCCCACTATTCATAGTCATCACACTGTCCTTTGCAGTAGGTTCTACCTTCTCCCTAATGGCCCTCATAGATGAATTTTACGAGGTTGCCAACTGCAACACAAATCAAAACTTAGTTCACATTCTTTTTCACTATCTTGCCCTAGAGAACTGTCTGAGTAGCCATCAACAGTCACTGTCTGAACCTTTCCAGTTTCATTCTCACCCTCAGTGCTGTCTTCTCACCAAACCTCTCCACAGTCTGCTTTTTTTTTATTGCTTTTGTTGCTTCAATTTTTTCTTTTCCATCTAATTTTGGCTTCCTTGTAGCAAAGGCTTTCACTGATGCTTTCAGCAAAGGCTTTCACTGATGTATCAGTGAGCACTTTTTTTCTGCCCTCCTTTCTTCCTTGAAGCATTTTGTTTTCTTGGTGGTGATGGGATGTGGTTGTACTTGTTCAGCCGTAACTATCCTATTTCACAGTGGCCGCAAAATTACAGGGCTTACTGAAAGCATTGGGTGAGAGGATGTCAGTGCAGGTAGGAATGGGGCTGGGGTTAGAACCTTTGGTGAGCTTGGCAATTTACCACCAGCTTCATGGACTAAAACATATTTGGTTGGTCTGTATTTAAGAGCAAAGGTCTTCATTATCAAAACCATCTAGATTGAAAGGGGATATACCTTCCAAATCCTTTCTGTATGTTTAATAGTATAAAAACAGAATTTTCTGCTTGGGGGAATTTTCCCCGGGAAAAATTTTCCGCAGGGAGGAAGTTTCCAGGGGGTGAACTTTCCAGGCAAAATTTTACACCGGGGGAATTTGCAAGAATTCCTATACGAAATTATCCACGGAAATTTTTCCACGGATGAGGGGATTTCCAGCATGATTTTTATTTTAAAAACAAATAGATATTGAATTCTTTCTCAAATTTAAGTGCTCTGGGGGGTATTTTCCTGGCGGGGGCAAGGATTTCTTACGTGAAAAGAACTCTCCTTGGAGGGAAGGAATTTTACATTGAGTTAGATCCGAATTTCCCAACAATGTTTAAGAAAAATCAGAAATTAAAATAGAAAAACAAGCTTTTTTAACTGAAAGTAAGGAACAATACTAAAACTTGAACGAACAGAAAATATTATGTATATGAGGGGAGTTACCCCCTCCTCAATTCCTTGTGCTCTTTACGCTAAAATTTTACTTTTTGTTCCACTTACTTAAGAATAACTCCTGAAACAAAAGGGAGACCTAAAAAGGACGAATAGGGTGGTTGCCCTCTAGTCACTTTTCAACACCCCCTGACAGTTTCAAATTCATATTCTCAGCCGTTCTTTGGGTATTTCTGATACACCTTTTTGAGAACCTACATGCGTGTTTTTATTTTGTATCACTACTCTGAACACTTCTTGAAAGTTGCACCTTAACACCCTAAGTTTTTTGGGGACCCAGGATCAAACATACCCCCCCCCCATTTCCTAAGGAAAATCTTTATTTGAACAATGGAGAATTTGCATAAAGCCCTTGCCCCAGGGGAGGTGGAGGATCGTGTCATCCCCAGAGACATAGTTACTTGACCTTTAGACTATTTTGGATAAAATGGCTATCTCAAAATTTTGATCTGATGTGTGTTAGAGAAAGGGCAGCTAAAAGGGCACGGGAAGGGGATGTCCTCTAATCACTTTGAATGTTACAAAGGGCGCGAGAAATTTCAATGAACTGTCGAATGAGCCTCTTCAGAATCAAAGCCTTATGACCCTTTACTATATTTGGCCTCCGAAAAAAAAAAAACAAAAAACAAAAACGAAGGGCCCGTTTTGCTGTCAACTATTTTGGTTAAGTTCAGCCGATCTTCCCGAAGATGGGATGGAGATGCATAAGGTTTTTTTCTGGCCAAACTTGATATTCTTCAGTAAGAGGTGCTTCAGATCAATACGAAGGAAAGCGATTACCCTGTCCCACTTTATTTGGAGGAATTTATCTGGAATAAGCGCTGAGGGATTAATAACTCTCCTGTCATTTCGGAAATATTTTTAATGTTAATAGAAGATAGCTTTAATATGCTAACCTGCACACATCTAGGAGGGCATTCCCTAAGAATGAGATTTGTCTGAAAACTTCCACCAAAAATTTCCAAGAAAACGATAACCTGAAAGTTCATCACAGGAACTGATTTTTTTTTTGAATGTATGCACTTTTTAACTTTTTCAGAGGTGATTGTCATTCTGTAGGCATTGCTGCACACAAGTCAAAAGCTAGATTAAATTACAGTAATTTGACCCAGGCTCTTGTGGGGATAGTTGAGGGGTCCCTTAATCCTTTTAATTAAGATATTTAACAAAACAGGTCGTCTGATTTTAACTAAATCCGGTTGAAAGTAAGACTAATGTCCTAGTTGTATTTATAAAAGTTCCATATCTGATCCAACTTCTGTGGGTTTGTGTTCGAGGGGGGCGGGGGCATAAAATTTGTGTCATCAGAGCATAAAATAAATGGCTTGTAACGTCTCAATCGAATTTGGTGGAACTAAGAGTAAATATTCCAATTGGGCCTTTGGGGTTTCCAAGTTATTAAGTGGACGAGGTCGCTTAATTAACATCATTAGAACATCTACTAGAATAGATGGTTGAATCTCAAATGAACTAGGTGGGAGGTAGGATATAAATTCTTAGTTAGGCATTGTAAAGATCAGGAACCATTGCGGGCTTTTTGCATGAGAGAAAGGGACGGGCTCCCTAAAACTTGTCACAAGGAGGTCTACCAGAAAGAGTTGCCGAAATTTGGTTGGAAGAAAGAATAAGCGCTCTAGCTTTGTCTTTTGGGGTTCGTACCCATTTTAAATTTTTAGGGTGGGAAGCGTTCCATAAAATTTTAACATTTACCAGGAGAGATTGCCAGTTTTGAAGTCATGAGGACCAGGGCCGGATTTAAAGCTTTGGTGCTTCTAGGCCCAAACGTTTTTGCCGCTCCGTTTTTGTGAGACTTTCAGGGAGATCAGTAGTAAGTACATATGGAATTTGCATAAAGCTATACACCTTTTCAAAGAGAGTGAGTATCCTCTCACATGGTCTTATGTTCCTTCCATTGTTATTCTATGGGACCTCTACACGTGATTAAAGACGTTATGAAATTATGTGTTATTAGCTTATGTCCCGTTGATACCATTCCAAACGAGTGGGGATTCCCCTCATATTCCTAAACATTGCAAAAAAGATAACAGTATGAACGGGGATTCCCCGCACAAATTTGTTTCAACTCCAAGTTTTTCAACCAGACTGGTTTTTTGAAAGCATAGTGTGTACATGTGTGTAGGCTTTGTTATTAAAAACTTGGACACTACAATCAGAATTGTTTGATCGACGTTTAAAAAAGGGGTAATGAGATTTGCGTATTTGAATAACATATCTTAACAAGACAAGGCTGAACTGGTTTTTTGGGAAGCTGAGGGGGTTGTTTACTTCATAATACGCATGTGATGTTTTGATAGCGCTGTCAATTTGAAATAGTTTATCGTTCCACTAGGTCTATACTTTCTAAGGACTGGGGAGGGGGGTCAATTTTGGAGGGAAAAACAAAAATACTCAGAATCGAAAATAAAGCGTGATCTGCCTCAAGGGCAAGGCTCAGAGGTCCTTCGTTCCTATTTCTGAGGGCAGGGGGGGTCAATTTTGGAGGAAAACCAAAAAAACTCAGAATCGAAAATAACGGGATCTGCCTCAAGGGGAAGGCTCAGAGGCCCTTCGTTCCTCCATTTCTGAGGACAGGGGAGGGGGGGGGGGGGTCAATTTTGGCGGGAAAACCAAAAATACTCAGAATAGAAAATAACTGGGAGCGGCCACAAGGGCACGGCTCAGCGGCCCTTCGTTCCCCCATTTCTGAGGGCCGGGAAGGGGGGGGTCAATTTTGGAGGGAAAACCAAAAATACTCAGAATCGAAAATAAATGGGACCTGCCTAAAGGGCAAGGCTCAGAGGCCCCTCCTTCCTCCATTTCTGAGGACAGGGGAGGGGGGGGGTCAACTCTGGAGGGAAAACCAAAAAAACTCCGAATCGAAAATAAACGGGATCTGCCTCAAGGGCAAGGCTCATAGGCCCCGCCTTCCCCCCTTTCTGAGGGCAGGGGAGGGGGGTCAATTTTGGAGGGAAACCCAAAAATACTCAGAATCGAAAATAAACGGGATCTGCCTCAAGGGCAAGGCTCATAGGCCCCTCCTTCCCCCATTTCTGAGGGCAGGGGAGGGGGGGGGTCAATTTTGGAGGGAAAACCAAAAACACTCAGAATCGAAAATAAATGGGATCTGCCTCAAGGGCAAGGCTCAGAGGCCCCTCCTTCCTCCAGTTCTGAGGGCAGGGGAGGGGGGGTCAATTTCGGAGGGAAAACCAAAAATACTCAGAATTGAAAATAAACGGGATTTGCCGCAAGGGCAAGGCTCAGAGGCTCCTCCTTCCCCCATTTCTGAGGGCAGAGGGGGGGTCAATTTTGGAGGGAAAATCAAAATGCTCAGAATCGAAAATAAAGCGTGATCTGCCTCAAAAGGAAGGCTCAGCGGCCCCTCCTTCCCCCATTTCTGAGGGCAAGGGAGGGGGGGGGTCAATTTTGGAGGGAAAACCAAAAATACTCAGAATCGAAAATAAGCGGGATCTGCCTCAAGGGCAAGGCTCAGAGGCCCCTCCTTCCCCTATTTCCGAGGGCAGGGGAGGGGAGGGGGTGAATTTTGGAGGGGAAACAAAATTGCTCAGAATCGAAGATAATTTCCATTCGTCTTAGTTTTTTTTTAACGATGCTCCTTATTTCTAGTTGAAAATGCTCATTTTTTAATTTAATTGTGATGAAAAGTCAAAGTCTAACATAAAAGAAACACGGTATTTCGGAGGGGGGGGGGCTCGTTACTGATATTGATATTAGTGCGTAAACTACAAACTGACAAAAAAAATATCCTGAACTTTTTTTTCTTATAGCCTTGACTTTGAAAACATTTCTTCATCTTAATTGGCTTTAGAAATATCATGCAAAATAAAAAACTAGCCTAACAGTCATTGCTTTCTCGAATTTTGAGCAAAAACAAAAGGATTGTAACACCTGATTGGCCCGTTTTCCAACTTTTACCTTGAGAATCGATGTTGTTAGCAGAATTTCAAAAGGATCGTTTATGAGTGCTGGCGTATCTGATGAAATAAAAATGCTTATTTTTTAATTTAATTGGGGTGAAAAGTCAAAAGTCTTACATAAAAAGAACAAGGTATTTCGGAGGGGAGGGGGGCAGCTCACTTCATATATGGGGTAATTTCCATTCGTCTTAGTTTTTTAACGATGCTCCTTATTTCTAGTTGAAAATGCTTATTTTTTTAATTTAATTGTGATGAAAAGTCAAAAGTCTAACATAAAGAACATGGTATTTTGGAAGGAGGCTCGTCACTGATATAGAAATTAGTGAGTAAACTACAAATTAACAAAAATATCCAGAACTTTTTTTTTCTTATAGCCTTGACTTTGAATACATTTTTTCATCTTAATTGTCTCTAGAAATATCATGTAAAATAAACTAGCCTAACCGTCATTGCTTTGTCGAATTTTGAGAAAAAACAAAAGGATTGTAACACCTGATTGGCCCGTTTTCCAACTTTTACCTTGAGAATCGATGTTGTTAGCAGAATTTCAAAAGGATCGTGTATTAGTGCTGGCGTATCTGATGACGATGCTCCTTATTTCTAGTTGAAAATGCTTATTTTTTAATTTAATTGTGATGAAAAGTCAAAAGTCTAACATAAAAGAACAAGGTATTTCGGAGAGGGGCTCGTTACTGATATTGATATTAGTGCGTAAACTACAAATTGACAAAAATATCCAGAGCTTTTTTTTTCTTATAGCCTTGACTTTGAAGACATTTTTTCATCTTAGTTGGCTTTAGAAATATCATGCAAAATAAACTAGCCTAACAGTCATTGCTTTGTCGAATTTTGAGCAAAAACAAAAGGATTGTAACACCTGATTGGCCCGTTTTCTAACTTTTATCTTGAGAATCGATGTTGTTAGCAGAATTTCAAAATAATCGTTTATGAGTGCTGGCGTATCTGATGAAATAAAAATGCTTATCTTTTAATTTAATTGTGGTGAAAAGTCAAAAGTCTAACATAAAAAGAACAAGGTATTTTGGAGGGGGGGGGGCAGCTCACTTCATATACGGGGTAATTTCCATTCGTCTTAGTTTTTTAACGATGCTCCTTATTTCAAGTTGAAAATGCTTATTTTTTAATTTAATTGTGAGGAAAAGTCAAAAGTCTAACATAAAAGAACAAGGTATTTCGGAGGGGGGCTCGTTACTGATATTGATATTAGTGCGTGAACTACAAACTGACAAAAATATCCAGAACTTTTTTTTTCTTATAGCCTTGACTTACTAAAAAAACTACTGCATTAAAAAAAAAATTATCATACGACCTAAATTATTTCATCAGATACGCCAGCACTCATAAGCGATCCTTTTGAAATATTTCTTACAACATCGATTCTCAAGGTAAAAATTTGAATCAAACACTTTTAGGATATCGAGTGTCCTTACTGAAAAACTACTGAATTAAAAAAAAAATAAATTAAATTGATCATACGACCTAAATTATTTCATCAGATACGCCTGCACTCATAAACGATCCTTTTTTTTGAAATTCTGCTAACGACATCGATGCTCAAGGTAAAAGTTTTAATCAAACACTTTTAGGATATCGAGTGTCCTTACTTAAAAAACTACTGAATTAAAAAAAAAATTAAATTTATCATACGACCTAAATTATTTCATCAGATACGCCAGCACTCATAAACGATCCTTTTGAAATTCTGTTAACAACATCGATTCTCAAGGGAAAAGTTTGAAAACGGGGCAATCAGGTGTTACAATCCTTTTGTTTTTGCTCAAAATTCGACAAAGCAATGACTGTTAGGGTAGTTTTTTGATTTCGCATGATATTTCTAAAGCCAATTAAGATGAAGAAATGTCTTCAAAGTCAAGGCTATAAGAAAAAAAAAGTTCTGGATATTTTTTGTCAGTTTGTAGTTTACGCACTAATATCAATATCAGTAACGAGCACCCCTCCAAAATACCTTGTTGTTTATGTTAGACTTTTGACTTTTCATCACAATTAAATTAAAAAAAATAAGCATTTTTATTTCATCAGATACGCCAGCACTCATAAGCGATCCTTTTGAAATTCTGCTAACAACATCGATTCTCAAGGTAAAAGTTGGAAAACAGGCCAATCAGGTGTTACAAGCCTTTTGTTTTTGCTGAAAATTTGAGAAAGCAATGACTGTTAGGCTAGTTTTTTATTTTGCATTATATTTCTAAAGCCAATTAAGATGAAGAAATGTCTTAAAAGTCAAGGCTATAAGAAAAAAAAATTCATGATATTTTTGTCAGTTTGTAGTTTACGCACTAATATCAATATCAGTAACGAGCCCCCCCCCGCCGTGCGAAATACCTTGTTTGTTTTGTGTTAGACTTTGACTTTTCATTCCCAATTAAATTAAAAAATAAGCATTTTCAACTCTAAATAAGGATCATCGTTAAAAAAAACTAAGACGAATGAAAATTATCTTCGATTCTGAGCATTTTTGTTTTCCCTCCAACATTGACCCCCCCTCCCCTGCCCTCAGAAATGGGGGAAGGAGGAGCCTCTGAGCCTTGCCCTTGTGGCAAATCCCGTTTATTTTCGATTCTGAGTATTTTTGGTTTTCCCTCCAAAATTGACCCCCCCACCCCTGCCCGCAGAAATAGGGGAAGGAGGGGCCGCTGAGCCTTCCCCTTGAGGCAGATCACGCTTTAATTTCGATTCTGAGCATTTTGATTTTCCCTCCAAAATTGACCCCCCCTCTGCCCTCAGAAATGGGGGAAGGAGGAGCCTCTGAGCCTTGCCCTTGAGACATACCCTATTTATTTTCGATTCGGATCTTTTTTGTTTGTCCCTCAACATTTGACCCCCCCCCTCCCCTGCCCTCAGAAAAGGAGGAAAGAGGGGGCTCTGATCCGTGTCCGTGTTGCAGATACCTTTTATTTTGGGTTGTGTGTATTTTTGGTTTTCTCTCCAAAATTGACCCCCCCCCTCCCCGGCCCTCAGAAATGGGGGAAGGAGGGGCCTCTGAGCCTTGCCCGTGAGGCAGATCCCGTTTATTTTCGATTCTGAGTATTTTTGGTTTTCCCTCTAAAATTGACCCCCCCCCTCCCCTGCCCTCAGAAATGGGGGACGGAGAGGCCGCTGAACCTTTACCGTGAGGCAGATCCCCGTTATATTCGATTGTGAGTATTTTTTGGTTTCCCTCCTAAATTGACCCCCCCTCCCCTGTCCTCAGAAATGGGGGAAGGAGGGGCCTCTGAGCCTTGCCCTTGAGGCAGATCCCATTTATTTTCGATTCTGAGTATTTTTGGTTTTCCCTCCAAAATTGACCCCCCCCCCTTCCCTGCCCTCGGAAATGGGGGAACGAAGGGCCGCTGAGCCTTGCCCTTGAGGCCGATCCCATTTATTTTCGATTCTGAGTAGTTTTGGTTTTCCCTCCAAAATTGACCCCCCCCCCTCCCCTGTCCTCAGAAATGGAGGAACGAAGGACCTCTGAGCCTTGCCCTTGAGGCAGATCACGCTTAATTTTCGATTCTGAGTATTTTTGATTTTCCCTCCAAAATTTACCCCCCCCCTCCCCTGTCCTTCGAAATGGGGGAACGCCGGGAAAGGTTAAAAAATTTAAACTTAAAAAACAGTCCAAAAATCAAAAGTGTATTATAAAGTAAACAACCACCCCAACTCCCCCAAAAAACTTTTCAGCCATTTCTAGTTAAAAATTTTTATTCCAATTCGCAAATCTCATTACCCCTTTTTAAATGTCAATCAAACAATTCTGATTGTAGTGTCAAAGTTTTTAATAACAAAGCCTACACACATGTACACACTATGCTTTCAAAAAACCAGTCTGGTTGAAAAACTTGGAGTTGAAACAAATTTGTGCGGGGAATCCCCGTTCATACTGTTATCTTTTTTGCAATGTTTAGGAACAGGAGGGGAATCCCCACTCGTTTGGAATGGTACCAACGGGACATAAGCAAATAGCACATAGTTTCATAACGTCTTTAGCCACGTGTAGAGGTCCCATAGAATAACAATGGAAGGAACATAAGACCATGTGAGAGGATACTCACTCTCTTTGAAAAGGTGTAGAGCTTTATGCAAATTCCATATGTACTTACTACTGATCTCCCTGAAAGTCTCACAAAAACGGAGCGGCAAAAACGTTTGGGCCTAGAAGCACCAAAGCTTTAAATCCGGCCCTGGTCCTCATGACTTCAAAACTGACAATCTCTCCTGGTAAATGTTAAAATTTTATGGAACGCTTCCCTCCCTAAAAATTTAAAATGGGTACGAACCCCAAAAGACAAAGCTAGAGCGCTTATTCTTTCTTCCAACCAAATTTCGGCAACTCTTTCTGGTAGACCTCCTTGTGACAAGTTTTAGGGAGCCCTTCCCTTTCTCTCATGCAAAAAGCCCTTAATGGTTCCTGATCAATACAATGCCTAACTAAGAATTTATGCCCTACCTCCCACCAAGTTCATTTGAGATTCAACCATCTATTCTAGTAGATGTTCTAATGATGTTAATTAAGGGACCTCGTCCACTTAATAACCTGGAAACCCCGAAGGCCCAATTGGAATATTTACTCTTAGTTCCACCAAATTCGATTGAGACGTTACAAGCCATTTTATTTTATGCTCTGATGACACAAATTTTATGCCCCCGCCCCCCTCGAACACAAACCCACAGAAGTTGGATCAGATATGGAACTTTTATAAATACAACTAGGACATTAGTCTTACTTTCAACCGGATTTAGTTAAAATAAGACGACCTGTTTTTTTAAATATCTTAATTAAAAGGATTAAGGGACCCCTCAACTATCCCCACAAGAGCCTGGGTCAAATTACTGTAATTTAATCTAGCTTTTGACTTGTGTGCAGCAATGCCTACAGAATGACAATCACCTCTGAAAAAGTTAAAAAGTGCATACATTCAAAAAAAAAATCAGTTCCTGTGATGAACTTTCAGGTTATCGTTTTCTTGGAAATTTTTGGTGGAAGTTTTCAGACAAATCTCATTCTTAGGGAATGCCCTCCTAGATGTGTACCGGTTAGCATATTAAAGCTATCTTCTATTAACATTAAAAATATTTCCGAAATGACAGGAGAGTTATTAATCCCTCAGCGCTTATTCCAGATAAATTCCTCCAAATAAAGTGGGACAGGGTAATCGCTTTCCTTCGTATTGCTCTGAAGCACCTCTTACTGAAGCATATCAAGTTTGGCCAGAAAAAAACCTTATGCATCTCCATCCCATCTTCGGGAAGATCGGCTGAACTTAACCAAAATAATGGAATCAGCACAATCAGCTAATTCTTTTTGTACATCTATTGATATCAAAATTGATTCCAGATCGTCAAAAATCCATTTTTTTTGGTTTTGTTAACTTTCGATTTTCACCAAGTAATACTTGATAAATAGATAGATGTTTTTGCCTTGCTATTGGAAGCGGGAAGCAATTGTTAACGAAAAAGGTGCCTGCTTGCCTATTATCGTGACTGTATTGTAATAGCAAGGAGAAATAAAATCGTTTATAGATCATAGAAAACAAACTTGTAAAGAAATTCAAGAGTATTTGCTGATAGTTCTCTGCGGGAAAGAGCAAGCAACTGCCAAAAATACAGTATAAAACATAAAAAAAATAGTAGAAAGTAAGTAGTTAAGTAAAGTATGTGCTAGATATGTATTTTAACTTTAATTTGGTGAAAATGAAATCTTTTTTTTACAAAATATGCATCCAGCAGGGAAATATTCTTTTTATGTCACAAATTTGCGAAATATGTCCCTTTTATGTCCCAAATTTCTAAAATATGTCCCTTTTTGCCCTATTATGTCATTGTGTTCCGACACATAGGATTATGTCCCTTGGACATAAAAATATCCAGTTGGCAACCCTGGACACAACTAGGATACTCAGTCGTCCTTCTGTTAAAGCATGGTTGAGATTCGCTAACCGCTTCTTCTACGTGTACTGATCAGGCTAGGATTTACCAATAGACCCAAAAGGCCTGGGCCTAGGTGCACACACTGCCAGGGGGCGCAATAAATTATCTCTGAGTGATTTCTTTCCTAAAAGAACTGGGCTGATGTGATTTATCGTCGAAGTGCTAGGTTTATTTCGCCACCGCGCTGCCTGTTCACAAAAAAGTGATTTTAAAACAACACAGGAATTCAGTGGCCAATTATAAACTGTAAGATGTCTCCCAAGAATGGCAGCTGAGAGTTCAGCATCACCTCATTGTTTCATTACCTTTGGATCATCAGTTGCATTCTTTTCAGTGCTTCTACTATCCCTCAATTGTCGTGGATCTCAGTAGTAAGTACATAAGGAATTTGCATAAAGCTCTACACCTTTTCAAAGAGAGTGAGTATCCTCTCACATGGTCTTATGTTTCTTCCATTTTTATTCTATGGGACCTCTACACGTGATTAAACACGTTATGAAACTATGTGCTATTTGATTATGTCCCGTTGGTACCATACCAAACGAGTGGGGATTCCCCTCCTGTCGTCTCTGTGTGTGTGTTGTCTCTGTGTGTGTGTATCGTCCCTGTGCTTGTGTCGTCGCTATGTGTGTGTTTCGTCTGTGTGTGTGTGTGTCGTCTCTGTGTGTGTTTGGTCTCTCTCTCTCTCTCTGTGTGTGTGTGTGTGTGTTTTTGTGTGTGTGTGTGTGTGTCGTCTCTGTGAGTGTGTCGTCTCTCTGTGTGTTGTCGTCTCTGTGCGTGTGTCGTCTCTGTGCGTGTGTCTTCTTTCTGGGTGTTGTCGTCTCTGTGTGTGTGTCGTCTCTGTGCGTGTGTCATTGCTATGTGCGTGTCGTCTCTGTGAGTGTGTGTGTGTGAGTGTGTGTGTGTGCTGTTTTCTGTGTGCGTGTCGTTTCTGTGCGTGTGTCTTCTCTCTGTGTGTTGTCGTCTCTGTGTGTGTGTGTGTGTGTCGTCTCTGTGCGTGTTTCGTCGCTATGTGTGTGTCGTCTCTGTGTCTATGTGTGTGTTGTCTCTGTGTGCGTGTTGTCTCTGTGCTTGTTGTCTTTGTGTGTGTGTGTCGTCTCTGTGTGAGTGTGTCGTCTCTGTTTTTTTGTCTTCTCTGTGTGTTTGTCGTCTCTGTGTCTGTGTTGTCTCTATGTGTGTGTGTGTGTGTTTGTCGTCTCTGTGTGGGTTTGCCGTCTCTTTGTGTGTTTCGTATCTGTGTGTGTGTGTGTGCGTCGTCTCTTTGTGTGTGTGTGTTTTCTCTGTCCGTTTTTGTCATCTCTCTGTGTGTGTGTCGTCTCTCTATGTGTCTCGTCTCTGTGTGTTTGTCGTCTCTGTGTGTGTGTGTGTGTTTGTGTGTGTGTGTCGCCTCTATGTGTAATTCGTCACTTTTAGTATGTAATCTCTGTGTGTGTGTGTGTGCCATCTCTGTGTGTGTGTGTGTGTGTGTCGTCTCTGTGTGGGTGTCGTCTCTGTGTTTGTGTGTGTGTGTGTGTGTTGTCTCTATGCATGTGTCGTCTCTATGTGTGTTTCGCATCTGTGTGTCTGATCTCTCTGTGTGCGTGTTGTCTCGAGTGTCCTTATTAAAAAAACTACTGCATTAAAAAAAAATTATCATACGACCTAAATTATTTCATCAGATACGCCAGCACTCATAAACGATCCTTTTGAAATATTTCTTACAACATCGATTCTCAAGGTAAAAGTTTGAATCAAACACTTTTAGGATATCGAGTGTCCTCACTGAAAAACCACTGAATTAAAAAAAAAATTAAATTGATCATACGACCTAAATTATTTCATCAGATACGCCTGCACTCATAAACGATCCTTTTTTTTGAAATTCTGCTAACGACATCGATTCTCAAGGTAAAAGTTTTAATCAAACACTTTTAGGATATCGAGTGTCCTTACTGAAAAAACTACTGAATTAAAAAAAAAATTAAATTTATCATACGACCTAAATTTTCATCAGATACGCCAGCACTCATAAACGATCCTTTTGAAATTCTGTTAACAACATCGATTCTCAAGGGAAAAGTTTGAAAACGGGCCAATCAGGTGTTACAATCCTTTTGTTTTTGCTCAAAATTCCAGAAAGCAATGACTGTTAGGCTAGTTTTTTATTTTGCATGATATTTCTAAAGCCAATTAAGATGAAGAAATGTCTTCAAAGTCAAGGCTATAAGAAAAAAAAAGTTCTTGATATTTTTTGTCAGTTTGCAGTTTACGCACTAATTTCAATATCAGTAACGAGCCCCCCTCTAAAATACCATGTTCTTTTATGTTAGACTTTTGAATTTTCATCAAAATTAAATTAAAAAATAAGCATTTTCAACTAGAAATAAGGAGCATCGTCATCAGATACGCCAGCACTCATAAACGATCCTTTTGAAATTCTGCTAACAACATCGATTCTCAAGGTAAAAGTTGGAAAACGAGCCAATCAGGTGTTACAATCCTTTTGTTTTTTGCTCAAAATTCGAGAAAGCAATGACTGTTAGGCTAGTTTTTTATTTTGCATGATATTTCTAAAGCCAATTAAGATGAAGAAATGTCTTCAAAGTCAAGGCTATAAGAAAAAAAAAGTTCTGGATATTTTTGTCAGTTTGTAGTTTACGCACTAATATCAATATCAAAAACGAGCCCTCCTGCGAAATACCTTGTTCTTTATTTTATACTTTTGACTTTTCATCACAATTAAATTAAAAAATAAGCATTTTCAACTAGAAATAAGGAGCATCGTCATCAGATACGCCAGCACTAATAAATGACCCTTTTGAAATTCTGCTAACAACATTGATTTTCAAGGTAAAATTTGGAAAACAGGCCAATCAGGTGTTACAATCCTTTTGTTTTGCTCAAAATTCGACAAAGCAATGACTGTTAGGCTAGTTTATTTTGTATGATATTTCTAAAGCCAATTAAAATGAAGAAATGTCTTCAAAGTCAAGGCTATAAGAAAAACAAAGTTCTGGATATTTTTGTCAGTTTGTAGTTTACGCACTAATATCAATATCAGTAACGAGCCTCCCTCCGAAATACCTTGTTCTTTTATGTTAGACTTTTGACTTTTCATCACAATTAAATTAAAAAATAAGCATTTTCAACTAGAAATAAGCAGCATCGTTAAAAAACTAAGACGAATGGAAATTACCCCGTATATGAAGTGAGGTGTCCCCCCCTCCGAAATACCTTGTTCTTTTTATGTTAGACTTTTGACTTTTCACCCCAATTATATTAAAAAATAAGCATTGTTATTTCATCAGATACGCCAGCACTCATAAACGATCCTTTTGAAATTCTGCTAACAACATCGATTCTCAAGGTAAAAGTTGGAAAACGGGCCAATCAGGTGTTACAATCCTTTTGTTTTTGCTCAAAATTTCAGAAAGCAATGATTGTTAGGGTAGTTTTTTGATTTCGCTTTATATTTCTTAAGCCAATTAAGATGAAGAAATGTCTTCAAAGTCAAGGCTATAAGAAAAAAAAAGTTCTGGATATTTTTGTCAGTTTAGTTTACGCAATAATATCAATATCAGTAACGAGCCCCCCCCCCCCCCCTCCAAAATACCTTGTTTCTTTTATGTTAGACTTTGACTTTTCATTCCCCATTAAATTAAAAAATGAGCATTTTCAACTAGTAATAAGGAGCATCGTTAAAAAAACTAAGACGAATGGAAATTATCTTCGATTCTGAGCATTTTTGTTTCCCCTCCAAAATTGACCCCCCCCTCCCCTGCCCTCAGAAATGGGGGAAGGAGGGGCCACTGAGCCTCCCCCTTGAGGCAGATCACGCTTTATTTTCGATTCTGAGCTTTTTGATTTTCCCTCCAAAATTGACCCCCCCCCTGCCCTCAAACATGGGGGACCGAGGGGCCTCTGAGCCTTGCCCTTGAGGCCGAGCCCAAGTATGTTCGATTCTGAGTATTTTTGGTTTTCCCTCCAAAATTGACCCCCCCCCTCCCCTGCCCTCAGAAATGTAGGAAGGAAGGGCCTCTGAGCCTTGCCCTTGAGGCAGATCCCATTTATTTTCGATTCTGAGTATTTTTGTTTTTCCCTCCAAAATTGACCCCCCCCCTTCCCTGCCCTCCGAAAAGGGGGAACGAAGGGCCACTGAGCCTTGCCCATGAGGCAGATCCCCATTATTTTAGATTCTGTGTATTTTTTGTTTTACCTCCAAAATTGACCCCCCCCCCTCCCCTGTCCTCAGAAATGGAGGAACAAAGGACCTCTGAGCCTTGCCCTTGAGGCAGATCCCGTTTATTTTTGATTCTGAGTATTTTTGGTTTTCCTCCAAAATTGACCCCCCCCTGCCCTCAGAAATGGGGGAACGAAGGGAACGTTAAACTATTTTAAACTGACAACACTGTCCAAACATCACATGTGTATTATACAGTACACAATCACTCCATCTCCCCCAAAACACTCTTCAGCCATTTCTAGTTAAAATTTTTTATTCCAATTCGCAAATCTCATTACCCCTTTTTAAATGTCAATCAAACAATTCTGATTGTACTGTAAAAGTTCTTAATAACAAAGCCTACAGGTCCTTCGTTCCTCCATTTCTGAGGACAGGGGAGGGGGGGGTCAATTTTGGAGGGAAAACCAAAAATACTCAGAATCGAAAATAAATGGGATCTGCCTCAAGGGCAAGGCTCAGAGGCCCCTCCTTCCTCCATTTCTGAGGGCAGGGGAGGGGGGGTCAATTTTGGAGGGAAAACCAAAAATACTAGAAATCTAAAATAAATGAGATCTGTCTCAAGGGGAAGGCTCAGCGGCCCCTCCTTCCCCCATTTCTGAGGGCAGGGGGGGGGTCAATTTTGGAGGGAAAATCAAAATTCTCAGAATCGAAAATAAAGCGTGATCTGCCTCAAGGGGAAGGCTCAGTGGCCCCTCCTTCCCCCATTTCTGAGGGCAGGGGTGGGGGGGGTCAATTTGGGGGGGAAAACAAAAAATACTCAGAATCGAAAATAAAGCGTGATCTGCCTCAAGGGGAAGGGTCAGAGGCCCCTCCTTCCCCCATTTCTGAGGGCAGGGGAGGGGGGGTCAATTTTGGAGGGGAAACAAAAATGCTCAGAATCAAAGATAATTTCCATTCGTCTTAGTTTTTTTTTTAACGATGCTCCTTATTTCTAGTTGAAAATGCTCATTTTTTAATTTAATTGGGAATGACAAGTCAAAGTTTAACATAAAAGAAACAAGGTATTTCGGAGGGGGGGGGGGGGCTCGTATTTCGGAAGGGGGCTCGTTACTGATATGGATATTAGTGCGGAAACTACAAACTGACAAAAATATATAGAACTTTTTTTTCTAATATTCTTGACTTTGAATATATTTCTTCATCTTAATTGGCTCTAGAAATTTGATGCAAAATAAAAAACTAGCCTAACAGTCGTTGCTTTCCCAAATTTTGAGCAAAAACGAAAGGATTGTAAAATATGATTGGCCCGTTTTCTAAATTTTACCTTGAGAATCGATGTTGTTAGCAGAATTTCAAAAGGATCGTTTATGAGTGCTGGCGTATCTGATGAAATAACAATGATTATCTTTTAATATAATTGTGGTTAAAAGTCAAAAGTCTAACATAAAAAGAACAAGATAATATGGAGGGGGGGGGGCAGCTCACATAATATACTGGGTAATTTCAATTCGTATTATTTTCTTAACGATGCTCTTTATTTCAAGTTGAAAATGCTTATTTTTTAATTTAATTGTGATGAAAAGTCAAAAGTCTAACATAAAAGAACAAGGTATTTCGGAGGGAGGCTCGTTACTGATATTGATATTAGTGCGTAAACTACAAACTGACAAAAATATCCAGAACTTTTTTTTCTTATAGCCTTGACTTTGAATGCAGTTCTTCATCTTAATTGGCTCTAGAAATATCATGCAAAATAAACTAGCCTAACAGTCATTGCTTTGTCGAATTTTGAGCAAAAACAAAAGGATTGTAACACCTGATTGGCCCGTTTTCCAACTTTTACCTTGAGAGTCGATGTTATTAGCAGAATTTCAAAAGGATGGTTTATTAGTGCTGGCGTATATGATGAAATAATTTCGGTCGTATGATAAATTTAATTTTTTTTTTAATTCAGTAGTTTTTTAATTAAGGACACTCGATATCCTAAAAGTGTTTGATTAAAAATTTTACCTTGAGCATCGATGTTGTTAGCAGAATTTCAAAAAAAAGGATCGTTTATGAGTGCAGGCGTATCTGATGAAATAATTTAGGTCGTATGATCAATTTAATTTATTTTTTTTTAATTCAGTAGTTTTTCAGTAAGGACACTCGATATCCTAAAAGTGTTTGATTCAAACTTTTACCTTGAGAATCGATGTTGTAAGAAATATTTCAAAAGGATCGTTTATGAGTGCTGGCGTATCTGATGAAATAATTTAGGTCGTATGATAGTTTTTTTTTAATGCAGTAGTTTTTTTAGTAAGGACACTCGAGACAACACGCACACAGAGAGAACAAACACACAGATACGAAACACACATAGAGACGACACATGCATAGAGACAACACACACACACACAGACGACACCCACAAAGAGATGACACACACACACACACACACACACAGAGAGATGACACATACACACAGAGACGACATACTCAAAGTGACGACGTACACATAGAGGCGACACACACACACAAACACACACACACACACACACACACACACACAGACGACAAACACACAGAGACGAGACACAAAGAGAGACGACACACACACAGAGAGACGACAAAAACACACAGAGACAACACACACACACAGAGACAACAAACACACACAAAGGCACACACACACACAGACACAGATAAGAAACACAAACAGAGAAGACACACACACACAGAGACGACAAACACACACACACATAGAGAAAACACAGACACAGAGACGACAAACATACAGAGAAAACACAAAAAAAGAGACTACACACTCACAAAGAGACGACAAACACACACACAAAAAGACAACAAGCACAGAGACAACACGCACACAGAGACAACACACACAGACACAGAGACGACACACACATAGCGACGAAACACGCACAGAGACGACACACACACACAGAGAGACGACAACACAAAGAGAGAAGACACACGCACAGAGACGACACGCACACATAAAACAGCACACACACACACACACTCACAGAGACGACACGCACATAGCGATGAAACACGCACAGAGACGACACACACACAGAGACGACAACACCCAGAAAGAAGACACACGCACAGAGACGACACACACACAGAGACGACAACACACAGAGAGAATACACACGCACAGAGACGACACACACACACACACACACACACACACACACACACGCACACACATACAGAGAGAGAGAGAGAGAGAGAGAGAGAGACGAAACACACACACAGATGACACACGCACACAGAGACGAAACACACACATAGAGACGACACATGCACAGGGACGGTACACACACACAGAGACAACACACACACAGAGACGACAGGCGGGGAATCCCCACTCGTTTGGACTGGTATCAACGGGACATAAGCAAATAGCACATAGTTTCATAACGTGTTTAATCACGTGTAGAGGTCCCATAGAATAACAATGGAAGGAACATAAGACCATGTGAGAGGATACTCACTCTCTTTGAAAAGGTGTAGAGCTTTATGCAAATTCCATATGTACTTACTACTGAGATCCACGACAATTGAGGGATAGTAGAAGCACTGAAAAGAATGCAACTGATGATCCAAAGGTAATGAAACAATGAGGTGATGCTGAACTCTCAGCTGCCATTCTTGGGAGACATCTTACAGTTTATAATTGGCCACTGAATTCCTGTGTTGTTTTAAAATCACTTTTTTGTGAACAGGCAGCGCGGTGGCGAAATAATCCTAGCACTTCGACGATAAATCACATCAGCCCTGTTTTGTTAGGAAAGAAATCACTCAGAGATAATTTATTGCGCCCCCTGGCAGTGTGTGCACCTAGGCCCAGGCCTTTTGGGTCTATTGGTAAATCCTAGCCTGATCAGTACACGTAGAAGAAGCGGTTAGCGAATCTCAACCAAGCTTTAACAGAAGGACGACTGAGTATCCTAGTTGTGTCCAGGGTTGCCAACTGGATATATTTTATGTCCAAGGGACATAATCCTATGTGTCGGAACACAATGACATAATAGGGCAAAAAGGGACATATTTTAGAAATTTGGGACATAAAAGGGACATATTTCGCAAATTTGTGACATAAAAAGAATATTTCCCTGCTGGATGCATATTTTGTAAAAAAAAGATTTCATTTTCACCAAATTAATGTTAAAATACATATCTAGCACATACTTTACTTAACTACTTACTTTCTACTATTTTTTTATGTTTTATACTGTATTTTTGGGAGTTGCTTGCTCTTTCCCGCAGAGAACTATCAGCAAATACTCTTGAAATTCTTTACAAGTTTGTTTTCTATGATCTATAAACGATTTTATTTCTCCTTGCTATTACAATACAGTCACGATAATAGGCAAGCAGGCACCTTTTTCGTTAACAATCGCTTCCCGCTTCCAATAGCAAGGCAAAAACATCTATCTATTTATCAAGTATTACTTGGTGAAAATCGAAAGTTAACAAAACCAAAAAAAATTGATTTTTGACGATCTGGAATCAATTTTGATATCAATAGACGTACAAAAAGAATTAGCTGATTGTGCTGATTCCATTATTTTGGTTAAGTTCAGCCGATCTTCCCGAAGATGGGATGGAGATGCATAAGGTTTTTTTCTGGCCAAACTTGATATGCTTCAGTAAGAGGTGCTTCAGATCAATACGAAGGAAAGCGATTACCCTGTCCCACTTTATTTGGAGGAATTTATCTGGAATAAGCGCTGAGGGATTAATAACTCTCCTGTCATTTCGGAAATATTTTTAATGTTAATAGAAGATAGCTTTAATATGCTAACCTGCACACATCTAGGAGGGCATTCCCTAAGAATGAGATTTGTCTGAAAACTTCCACCAAAAATTTCCAAGAAAACGATAACCTGAAAGTTCATCACAGGAACTGATTTTTTTTTTGAATGTATGCACTTTTTAACTTTTTCAGAGGTGATTGTCATTCTGTAGGCATTGCTGCACACAAGTCAAAAGCTAGATTAAATTACAGTAATTTGACCCAGGCTCTGGTGGGGATAGTTGAGGAGTCCCTTAATCCTTTTAATTAAGATATTTAACAAAACAGGTCGTCTGATTTTAACTAAATCCGGTTGAAAGTAAGACTAATGTCCTAGTTGTATTTACAACATCAAAGAAAACCATTGAAAAATGGATAAAGATATATTCTAGGAGAAAAATCAGATAGGAAAAAAGAAGTCCCAAATCTGTAAAGAAAGTTAGACTCTTTCTCACAACGCTATTTTTTAAAACAATAAAAACTTTAGCGTAAAGAGCGAGATGTTGAGGAGGGGACAGCCCCTTTCATATACGGAATAATTTTTGTTCGTTTTAAGTTTTAATTTTGCTCCTTACTTTCAGTTAAAAAAAAACTTGCTTTTTTAATTTAATGATCTATCAGAGGCAAGTATTCAATTCGCCTATAGCAACGACCATAAGGCTTCGATGTTTTATTATTATTACTTAAAAAAACCTTTCATAAAAAGAAGTTTTCTAAGAAAAGTAAAGAGCCATATTGAGCTCAGGACCAACAGAAATTAATTTCTATTATAGTTAAAACTCAAAAAGACCAGAAGTTACTGTTAAAGAATAAACGAAACCCTGAACGAATAGAAAATAAAATCAACTATCTTACAAACATAAGGATAACAGGTGCAAACATAAATGAATGAATACATCTCATATTTTGTCAATATTCCCCCCCTCCCCCCAGAGGTGCTTCATATGCAAGGGGTGGTGCTATAAACTTCGGAGGGGCTCATTAAGTTGGAAATAATAATTTCTAGTGCCCTTTTTAAGAGTCAAATGTTATTGGAAGGTACCAAGCCCTTGACACGTACGAAGGGCGGAGGGTCTCTGGGCCCCCCGAAATCTCATGATTTTTTTTATTTTCCCATAATTTTCTGAATTGTCACAGAATAAGGGAGTTGAATGACGTACCCCCCCCCCCAAAAAAAAAGAAAACAACAAATTCCTGCGTACGTGCCTGCCAAGTTCCCCCACTCTTTCATGCCCTCTTTTCCCCAAATGCAACCAATCAAAATTTAAAGATGGCCAGTATGTCCAAAATAGTCAAAAGGTGAAGCAATTAAAATGATTAAGCCTCGGTGGTTGACAGAACCTCCCACTTCCCCCAGGGCAAGGGCTGTAAGCTATGCAAGCTGTCCATTGTTCATATATATTAATTTAAAAAACTTGTTCCACAAAATAAGTTTTAAGTGTTCCACAAAATAAGTAAAGAACTCCATTAAACAAAAAATAAGTAAAAATAAAATAAAATAATCTACCAAGCGTGAAACTACCACAAATCCGCATCGATAAATAAATGAAAGTCAAAACGAAAAGAAATTACAATAAATAACCGAGTCAAACTCAAAACGAACAGAAATTAAAAGCCTCAGTCGTTCTTGGGATAATGCTGATATGCATTATTGGTAATTAGAATTAACAGAGTGAATTTTTACTTAATCTTTTGGCAACATTTATTTTTTAAAAATAAAGTCAATTGGGAGGGTGGGCGTGGGATTAGTTTTCTTCCAATAACTTTCGACTATTAAAAAGGGCATCAGCCCTTTCTATTTTGAATCGAATAAGCCCTTTTAGAAGTCTATACGACCAAACCTTCGATTCGAAGTGTCCTGGTCTAAACGACATGAACAAAAAAAATATGATCCATTTTACCCTCATCAAACTTTGATATAAAAATGTCAAGCCTTCTAATCACTTTCAATTATTAAAAAGCGCACTAGGCCTTTGGATTTCCAATCGAAAGAGCCCTTTTTGAGTTTCTACGACAACACTTCCTATAAACACCTTATATGCCCCCAGGACATAAATTACAACCCTTACCCTAATGGCTGTGAAGGTGATTGTCATCCTCTAAGACCTAATTTCCAGAACTTTGTACTACGTTACACAAAATAGACATCTCGAAATATTGATTGGGCGTGTTTGGGAAAATTGTGGGCGTGAGAGGGGCTTTAGTTTTTCTTCAATCACTTTTAAGTATTAAAAAAGGTACTAGCCCCTTCAATTCCCAATCAAATGAGCCCTTTTAAAATTTCTATAACAACACTCTCAATAAAAACCTTAAATGCCCCCAGGGGATAACTTACAACCCTCGTCCTGATGAATGGGGGGGGTTGTCATCCACACATACATGATTTCCAGAATTTTCGACTACGTTGAACAAAATGGCTATCTGGAAATTTCGATTGGAGCTGTTTGACAGAAGGATGGGCGTGAGAGGGTGGCTATATAACGTCCAATCCCTTTCAACTATTAACAGGTGCACTAGTCATCTCAATTTACGTTTGAATCGGCCCCTTTTGAAGTTTTTACGACAACTCTATCATTAAAAACCTTATATGCCCCAAGGTCATAACTTACAACCTTCGCCCTGGGGACTCTGGGGGGTTTGTCATCCTTAAATACATAATTTCCAGAACTTTCAACTACGTTGAACAAAATGGCTATATCTAAACTTTGATTGACTGTGTTTGGGGAAATGGAGGGTGTAAGAGGGGGGGGGGGGATAATTAATCACAACTCACTTTCGACTATTAAAAAGGGCAATTTCAATTTCCGATCAAATGAGCCCCTTTTGAAATTTATACAAAAACTTTCTATACAAACCTTATATGCCCCCAGGTCATAACTTACAACCCTTGCACTGAAAGCTCTCATCCTAAAAGACCTAATTTCCAAAACTTTCGAAGACGTTGAACAAAATGAATATCTCAAAATTTGGATTGGACTTGTTTGGGGAAATGGTGGGCATGAGAGGGGGGTTAGTTGCCCTTCAATCACTTTCGACTATTAAAAGGGCAATAGCCCTTTCAATTTTCAATTGAATGAGCCCTTTTGGATGTTTTTACAACATCGTTTACAATAAAAACCTTACATCCTCCCAGGGCATAACTTAAAACCCTTGCCCTGATGGTTGTGGGGGGATGGGTTGTCATCCTTAAAGACCTAATTTTCAGAACTTTCAACTGCGTTGAATAAAATGGCTATCTAAAAATTTTGATTGGATGTGTTTGGGGAAAAGGTGGGCGTGAGAGGGGGGGTAGTTGCCCTCAAATCACTTTTGACTATTAAAAAGGGCACTAGCCCTTTGAATTTCCAATTGAATGAGCCCTTTTTCAAGTTTCTACGACAAATATTTCAATAAAAACCTTATATTCCAAGCTCAAAGGTATAATTTCCTGAAATTTAAACTGCGTGGAACAAAATGACTATCTAAAAATTTTGATTGGATATGTTTGGGGAAATGGCGGGCGTGGAAGGGGTGTTAGTTGCCTTCCAATCACTTTCGACTATTAAAAAGGGCACTAGCCATTTCAATTTCTAATCGAATGAGCCCTTTTAGAAGTTTCTTCGACGACGTGTTCAGTAAAACCTTATATGCTCCCAGGGCATAACTTACAATCCTTGCCCTGAGGGCTGTGGGGGAGTGTCCTCCTCAAAAAGATAATTTCTATCTGGAAATCCACAACAGTGAACAAAATGGCTATCTAAAAATTTTGATTGGATGTAATTGAGGAAAAGGTGGGCGAGAGAGGGGGGGCTAGTTGCCCTTAAATCACTTCTGACTATTAAAAAGTGCACTAGACCTTTGAATTTCCAATCGAATGAGCCCTTTTTAAAGTTTTACGACAAAGATTTCAATAAAAACTTATATGCCCCCAGGGCATGACTTATAACCCTTGCTCTGAAGACTGTGAGGGGAGTGTCCTGCTCAAAGGTATAATTTCCTGAACTTTAAATGCGTGGAACAAAATGGCTATTTCCAAAATTTGATCGGATGTGTTTGGGGAAATGGTGGGCGTGGAAGGGGTGTTAGTTGTCTTCCAATTATTTTCGACTAATAAAAAGGGCACAAGCCATTTTAATTTTTAATCGAATAAGCCCTTTTTGAAGTTTCTACGACAACGCTTTCTATAAAAACGTTATATGCCCCCAGGGCATAACTTACAATCCTTGTCCTGAGGGCTGTGAGGGGGTTGTCATCCTCAAAGACCTAATTTCCAGCACTTTAAACTACATTGAACAAATTGGCTATCTCAAAATTTTAATTAGATGTGCTTGGGGAAAAGGTTGGCGTGAGAGGGGGGTTAGTTACCGTCCAATCACTTTTGACTATTAAAAAGGGCACTGGCCCTTTGAATTTCCAATCAAATGAGCCTTTTTTGAAGTTTCTGACAACACCAACTATAAAAACCTTATATGCCCCCAGGACATAGCTTACAACCCTTGCCCCGAGGGTTGTGGGGGAGTGTCCTCCTAAAAACATATTTTCTAACTGGAAATCAGCTACGCTGAAGAAAATAGCTATCTCAAAATTTTGATTGGATTTTTTGGGGGAATGATAAGCGTGGGGGGCGGGGGGAGCTAGTTGCCATCCAATCACTTTCAACTATTAAAAATGGCACTAGCCCTTTGAATTTCCAATCGAATGAGTCTTTCTTGAAGTTTCTACGACAACGCCTTCTATAAAAACCTTATATGCCCCCAAGGCATAGCTTAAAACCCTTGCCCCCTGGTTTGTAGGGGAGTGTCCTCCTCAAAAACATATTTTCTATCTGGAAATCAACTACGCTGAACAAAATGGCTATCTCAAAATTTTGATTGGCTGTATTTGGTGTAATGATGGGTTTGGGGGGGCTAGTTGCCCTCCAATCACTTTCGAAAATTAAAACGAGCACTAGCCCTTTGAATTTCCAATCGAATAAGCCTTTTTTGAAGTTTCTACGACAACGCCTTCTATAAAAACCTTATTTGCCCCCAAGGCATGACTTAAAACCCTTGCCCCGAGGGTTGTGGGGGAGTAACCTCCTCAAAACATATTTTCTATTTGGAAAATAACAGCGCTGAAAAAAATTGCTTTTTAGAAATTTGTATTGAAGGTATTTGGGGAACTTATGGACGTGGGGGAGGGGGGCTAGGTTCACTCCAATAACTTTTGAACATTAAAAAGGGCAAGATCCCTTTTAATTTCTAATCGAATGAGCCTTTTTTTGAAGTTTCTACGACAGTGCCTTCTATAAAAACCTTATATGCCCCCAGGGCATAACTTAAAACCCTTGGCCTGAGGGTTGTGGGGGAGTTTCCTCCTCAAAAACATATTTTCTAACTGGACATCAACTAGACTGAACAAAATGGCTATCTCAAAATTTTATTGAATGTGTTTGGGGGAATGATGGGCGTGGGGGGGGGGGCTAGTTGCCCTCCAATCTCTTTCGACTTTTAAAAAGGGCACTAGCCACTCCAATTTCCAATCAAATGAACCCTTTTCGAAGTTTCTACGACAACTCCTTCGATACGAAGTGCCTGGGTATGGAGAACCAAAAAACAACACATTGTGCCCACATCGTTCTTTACTTAGGCAGCGCTAGCGCGCTGCCTGTGATATGGTTTTTATCAAAGGAGTAATCGTATAGACTTTGGAAAAGGCTCACTCGATTTTAAATTGAAAGTTCTAGCTCCGTTTTAAAAAGTCAAGAATCATCGGATGGTAAGCAATCCCCCCCACACCATTTTTTTTCTAAATACTTCTGATCAAAATTTTGGGTTAGCTATTTTGTTCAAAATAATCCAAATGTCAAACAGCTGCGGTTCCGGGTTTCAATCTCCCCCCCCCCTCAGCCCTGGGGGAAAGGACTGTAAGTTATACTAGCAGCCCATCGTTAACACATAAAACTTCTGTTATATAATTAATTTAAAAACTTTTTCCACGAAATAAGTTTTTCAAAGAAAAGTAAAGAACTCCATTAAACAAAAAATGAGCAAAAATAAAATCAAATAATCTACCAAGCATGAAACTACCACAAATCAGCATCAATAAATAAATGAAACCCAAAACGAACAGAAATTAAAACAAATAACAGAGTCAAACTCAAAACGAGCAGAAATTAACATAGGTTGGGCTCAAAACCTCTATGCCTTCCCAAAGCCAGAAAAAAATTTGCACTTTCCTGAAAAAAATATAAATGTTTTTATTTTTATAACTTTAATAAATCAAATAATATTAACATTTTGATTACTAAATATCAGAATATGTATATTAAACTGACAATGCACATTCATTTGTATTTTTTTAAGTAAAGTGCAAATTTTGTTCTGGGAAAATGGTGGGGGTGAGAGGGGCGTTAGTCCGTCTCCAATCACTTTCAACTATTAAAAAAGGCACTAGCTCTTTCAATTTCCAGTTGAATGAGCCCTTATGAAGTTTCTAAGACAACGCTTTCAAAAAAAACCTTATTTGCCCCCAGAGTGTAACTTAGAACCCTTTCCCTGAAGGCTGTCAGGGGGAGGGGTTGTCATCCTTAAAGACTTAATTTCCAAAACTTTCAACTATGTTGAATAAAATGGCTGTCTAAAAATTTTAATTGAATGTGTTTTGGGAAAAGGTGGGCATAAGAGGAGGGTTAGTTGCCCTAAAATCACTTCCGACTATTAAAAAGGGCATTAGCCCTTTGAATTTCCAATTGAATGAGCCCTTTTTCAAGCTTATAAAACAAAGATTTCAATAAAACCTTATATGCCCCCAAGGCATAACTTATAACCCTTGCCTTGAATACTGTGGGGGGAGTGTCCTGTTCAAAGATGTAATTTCCTAAACTTTAAACAGCGTGGAACAAAATGGCTATCTCAAAATTTTGATTGGATGTGTTTGGGGAAATGGTGGGTGTGGAAGGGGTGTTAGTTGCCTTTCAATCCCTTTCGACTGTTAAAACAGCACTAGCCATTTCAATTTCCAATCGAATGAACCTTTTTTGAAGTTTCTACGACAACGCCTTCTATAAAAACCTTATATGCCCCCAGGGCATAAGTTACAACCCATGGCCTGAGGGGTATGGGAGAGTGTCCTCGTCAAAAACATAACTTTTATCTGAAAATCAACTACGCTGTACAAAATGGTTATCTCAAAATTTTGATTGGATGTATTTCGGAAAATGCTGGGCGTGGAAAGGGTGTTAGTTGCCTTTCAATCACTTTAGACTATTAAAAAGGGCACAAGCGACACCAATTTTCAATTGAATGAGCCCTTTTCGAAGTTACTGCGACAACTTCTTCAATACGAATTGCCCTGCTCTAAAGAAAAAAAATAATACATAATATATTGTGCCAACATCGTTCTTATACACCCCCGGGGTATAACTTAAAACTCTTGCCCTGAGGGTTGTGGGGAAGTGTCCTCCTCAAAAATATATTTTCTATCTGAAAATCAATTACGCTGAACGAAATGGCTATCTCAAAATTTTGATTGGATGTGTTTGGGGGAATGATGGGCGTGGGGGGGGGGGGGGGCTATTTGCCCTCCAATCCCATTACAATAATAAAAAGGGCACTAGCCACTCCAATTTCCAATCGAATGAGCCCTATTCGAAGTTTCTACGACAGCTCCTTCGATACGAAGTGCCCTGGTATGAAAAAAAAAAAAACATTGTGCCAACATCGTTCTTTACTTAGAAAGAGCAATTGCGTTGCCTATTATATAAGGTTTTTGTGAAAGGGTTAGTCATTTTAACTTTGGAAGGGGCTTATTTGATTGGAAATTGAAACTTCTTGTTCTTTCTTAAGAGTCAAAAGTGATCAATGGGCAAATAGCCCACGACCCACTTTTTCAAAGGGCATCCGGTCAAAATTTTGAGATTGCCGATTTGTTCAAAAAACTTCAAAGGCCAAATACCTATGTTTCTGGGGTTTAACCCTCCACCCCCGACCCCCGGGAAATTGCTCTCAGTTACGGAACTTGCTTTTTGTTGCTTTGACACTTTGTTCACTTAAATACTTGGATTTAGTGATATACGTGGCAACTTGGATTTACGGGGCAAAGGCTCTACGTTATGCAAATTGCTCATTGTAACTTCGATACCTTGTTTACTTTGATGCTATCTTTAATTTGTTAATTTTTTTACTTTGACATTGTTACTTTGATACTAGTGTTGTAATATTTGGTGAACATTTGATGTTGAAAAAAACGTTTGATTTTAAAATAAGGAATTTTTGAAAATCGGAAACTTTTTGCAATCAAAACCGAACAAAAATTAATTTAAAAAAACCTTCTGAAAAAGAAGTTTTTCAAATAAAAGTGAAAGACATTTTAAACTTAAGATCAGCAGCTACAAATACCTGCTAAAATTAAACTAAAAACAACCAGAAGTTATTATTAAAGAATAAATGAAACCCAAAACGAACAGAAATTAGATAAACAATCATAGTAAAAAAACATACAACAAGTAATAATGTAACCGAATAGATAAATCTTAAACCGAGTAATGCTTGAATTAAATATGCACATCAAGCTTAAAATGGGAAAAAATGTTTTGCTATTCAAGTATAAGTGAAATCCAAAACGAACAGAAATTATATAAAAAATCAATGTAAACAAACATACAATTTATACTAATATAAATGAATAAATAAATCTTAAAACGAATGGAACTTAAATTGAATATACATATAGTTTTCAGTAAAGCGCCAATGACGCAGTAGGTTTTACACTTTTACAGTGACAGAAGGAGGCGATACCCAAAAACCTGTTTGTAGTGATTTTTGTTCGTTTCAAGCTTGATTTGCATATTCAATTTAAGTTTCACTTGTCTTAAGATTTATGTATTCATTTATATTAGTATCTATTGTATGTTTGTTTACATTGTATTTTTATTTAATTTCTGTTCGTTTGTGGGTTTCATTTATTCTTTAATAGTAATTTCTGGCTATTTTAATTTTGAATTTTAGCAGGTTTGTGTATCTGTTGATCTTAAGTTTAAAATGGCCTTTACTTCTCTTTGAAAAACTTCTTTTCCAGAATTTTTTTAAATTTATTTATATGAAGTAGAGACAATGCTACGTACACTAAATAATTGAAAAGCAGCTGACATCAACGGTGTACAGCTTGAACTGTTGAAATATGGGGCGGGAGTGCTAGCTGAGCCACTATATTAAATGTTGATGCAAATATGGGACACTGAAGACATTCGCACAGACTGTAAGAAAGGGGTTAGATACATAGATAGATATATATTTCTCACAAACGCTCTATGTCTCATCCCCACACTCACAAAATTTTCCAAATTTCTAATATCCACTTTGCAGCTACTTCCTATTTTATTTTCTAAACACCTTCTATCCATGACATCCCTCCCAAAATTTTCCCTTCTAAGTACCTTCAGTTCCTCGCAATATCACATAAAATTTTCTAAATCTTCAGACTCCCCGCACATCGGGTGACAATGAGTTGGACGAGAGTTGTACTTCATTTGATGCAGGTTTCAAAGACAATATAGCGCTCCCTTTTCACTTGAGAGAGAAGCTTCAGTACAGCATAAATGGGCTCTCTAAAGTAGGTGAAGAAGCAGATTCGGCAAAAAACACACAGAAGACGAAAATCATGCAAAATAATTTTAATAAAGTACCTGCTGAGCCGCTTATAGTTTAAGGAAATGAAATTGAAGAAGCTTGGATGTTTAGATATCCTTGGAGTCTATCGAGCAACGATGGAAGCCCTGAGCGGGAAATTGCCGCTCGTATCTTGTGCGAAGAAAGCGCCTTTAATAAGCTAAGAAACGTTTAGAGAAGTGCTACTTTCTCTTTAAAACTCAGATTAAAGCTCTTCAAGAGTAACGTCTTGTCAGTGCTAATGCTTGGCTGTGAAACCTATGCACTGGTAAAGCATGTAGCGAAAAGAAGCCCAAAGTTTTGAAAATAATTGTCTTTGAAGAATTCTCGGAATCAACTAGACGGACAAAATTACCAACTCATTCATTACAGAGAAGTCTAAACAGCCGCTCGTTACTGACCAAGTTATAAGCAGTTGGTGGCGGTATTTGAGACACATAGTTAGAATGGGCAGCAATCACCTGCCCTATGATGTGGGTTGTTGGACTCCTTCTGGAGTTCAAAGGCGCGGACAAATGAAGGCTACACATGGACGATGCCTTGAAAAAGACGCAGCGCTCTCAAGAACATCCCTTGATGATCTTTTACCGAAGGCGCAGGAGAGGTCAGACTGGAGAGGCATCGTTGCCACCTCATGCTCCGACCGGCGTTGGAAGTAAAAATTGATATTCAGAGCATTAATTTTTTACCAGTTCCAAAAAATCATGCCCTAACTGTTTGTCTCTGATTGGCCAATCAAAAATTGTATGCTTGAAAGTTGAACAAAGTCCAACTCGAGAAAATACGAACGGTGCACATAATAGACGCTGTAGTCTTACTGTAGGCTTGGTGGGAGCAGCGAAGGAGGTAAAAGTAAAATAGCCATGTCTCAGAGTGTTCTTCCAAAGTTGAAAAAGTGTTCTTCCAAAGTTCTGCGGATGAGGAATGACAGACTGCCGAAGATTGTCCTTTATGGCCAACCGTCAAGGGCTAAGTGGAAAGCAGGTTGTCCGCAGTTGGGGTGGGAGTATGTCATAAATAACGATTTAATGGAAATAGGAACTTCCTGGGAGGGTGTAAGGAGGGAGGTTTTGAATAGATTGGGATGGAGTAGGAGTGTGCGTAGCTATTCTGGCCTCAGACAGCTTGTCGCTGCAGTGAGTTGTTAACAGTAGTAGTGTTGCGTAATTTCAATTGTGTCGAAAAAAATGTGACTATAATGTAACCCGGGCATCAAGCACAAAATGTCTGATTGACCGAACAGAATCAAGAATTAAGACATAATATTTTGAAACTAGAAACGATGGAAGCCAAAAACTCCTGATTTCCTATTTGTAATATGAATGATAGGAAAGTTTAAAATACCTGATACTCGTAGAGAATGGTTCAGAACAGATTAATTTTGATAGAACTTATGGTAAAGTAGAGTCAAACCAATTACTTGCCGTTTAAATTTTTTACTCAAGAAATAAAAACTATTCTGCATTTTTGTAAATCATCAATTCAGTTTCTGTGCTTCTATTATAACCATTATTATAGCTTTTATTACGGAATGACAGCAAATAACCATTATAAAACGAATCACCTTTCGAAAGAAATTGGAATTTTCCCAGTCTTTTTCGGTGAAAATTAAAAAACAAGGTTGGGTAATAAAGGAACACCCTGCTCTTGGGAGGGGGAGAGAGGAAAATCCAGATTCTGTGTTTCATTAAGCGTTTTGCAGACAAAATATCAAATGAATAAGTCAATTAAACAACCTTTTTTCTCTTGCAGCTCTGAATCTTGAAGTATTTTTTGATCGTGAAATAAGTAATGAAGCAGATTATTCTTTGTTTGGTAAAAGTAATTTTCCTCGAAGGAAATATACTAAAATATTTAATATGGACCAAAGATGTTGTGAGTCTCAACTCAATGTAATTCAGCTTAACTGCCAATGATTATGTTCGTCACTGACAGATATAATTTGCAGCCTTTTGGATAGCCCTGGATACATTTTGAATTTTATGCATAGAAAAGATACTATGCGAGGAGGATTGGCAATCTATGCAAAAAGCGAATATCCAGTTTATGTAAATAGCCAGCTGACTTGGAACATAGAGGGTGGTTTTGAATCCGTTTTTATCGAAATATCGCCCTCAGCAGCGTTCCCCTCTGCAGCGTTTTCCAGACATCAAAGGCAGCAAGGTCATTTTCGAAAATTAGAGAAATTATGCCGATTTTTAACCTAGGTGAAGAAAATCTAAGGTCACTAAATGATGAACTGGTGAAAATAAAATGGGATAGTGTTATGGGAAAAGAAGATGTGAATGAATGTTTTGAAGAATTCCATAATATATTTACAACTCTATACCAGAAGAATTGTTTTAAAGAAAAACCAGCAAAGCGTGGAAGAAAAAAATGTACCAATAAAGCCGTGGGTTACTGAAAGTTAACAACAGGATGTACATTAACAACAAGCAAAATCTATGGACCCAATAACGTAACGTCCCGAGTATAGCTAGCCTGGAAATCTATGAATCTTACAAAAAGTGCCTGCAGTCAATTTTAAGAAAAGCCAAAAGAAACTACTTTGATAAAAAAAAAACTAGTTGAAAGTGGTAGAGGATAGAAGGAAAGTGTGGAAGACTATCAATACAATGCTGCGACCCAACGATCACAAACCTGAACTACCAACAAACTGTTGATGGGAAATCCACGGCTGAACCACCGGAAGCTGCAAAAGCACTTTGTACCTTTTTCAGCAGTATTGGAGAGAAAACAGTGAAGACTGCACAATCCCAGCCAAATCCTACATGGATTTCCTGGGCGCATCGTGTTTCAAATCAATGGCAGTCCTTTCTGTAACTTCCATGGAGGGCTCAATGCTCATTAAAACTTTGAAAGGCAAATATGCATCTCGTTCAAACCGCATTCACATGAAAGTGTTGAAAGTAGTCTTTCCATCCGTGTTGAAACCGTTAACACACTTGACAAACCTCTCTTTAGAGATAGGGGTATTTCCATCCTTCCTGAAGAAAGCACGAACTGTCCCACTCTGTAAAGGGGGCCCTCAAGATAACCCATCCAATTTCCTAAGCATCTCAATTCTTTCTGTGTTTTCCCAAATCTTTGAAAAGCCTATGAAGAACAAAATTTACTCTTTTCTCGGAGTGAAGGGATTCCCGCATCAACGGCAATTCAGATTCAGACCAGGAAATTCAACAGAAGATATGTTGACATTACTGAGCTTATTTGTGAACAAAGCGCTTGACCTGGGACTTGTGGCAGCTGCTACCTTGCTTGACATTAAAAAAGCAATTGACAATATGGATCATCGAATTATACTAAGTATATTAAATTAGATCGGAGTAAGAGGAGAGGCACTGGAATGGTTCCAGTCTTACCTTAGCAATCGGCGCATTTACATAGGAGAAGATCTGATGAACAATATCGTGGTTAACTTCGGAGTGCCGCAGGGATCGATCCTGGGTCCACTCTTGTTTCTAGTTCACATGAATGACCTAACCAAATTTCAAAGCTTCAAGATGCTGCAAACTATGCTGTGGTGAAGACACTTCCAATGATGACAGTGACTCTGATGAACTAGTGGCATTCGCAGATGACAATACAATGGCCTCCTGTGATACTAGCATGTCAGCACTCCAGAGTAAACTACAAGTCATCTTGGAGGAAACTTACACAAGGATTGACGCAAATCGACTTGTAATTAATGTTGACAAACCGTGTATTCTCTTCTTTTCGAGGATCGGAACTCTTCATCCAGAAATAACTGGAATTACGACTTCTCGAGGAATGATTCGGCGACCAGAAATTGGTTTTGCCAGGTATCTAGGTGTACTTTTGGACGAAAACTTCTCCTTTTTACACCACATCCAGGCTGTGGAACTAAAACTCTCCCGCAATCTTGACATTATCAGAAAACTGAGGCACACACTTCCACGGAACCCTTTTGTCTACTTTACAACGGACTTCCGAAACCTCATCTCCAATGTTGTGCAACAATTTAGCAGTCAATGTTCAAATCACACTTGAAGAAACTTGATTCAATCCATAGGCTTGCACTGAAAATAATTGAAAGCATACTGACTGTCTCTCTCTTGGTTCACTCTACCGTCTTTCGTGCTCAGTTAATGTTTTTAGCTTCGTTTCCAGGTCACTTCCATCTCCTTTCCGCTATCTCTTTGGATTGACATCTGAACAACATAATCAAAACATGCGATCTGCTTTTGACATCTGGGTGAGACGAACAGCAACGGTATGCTCGGATTTTTCCCGAGGTGTGACTTGCGCTATAGAGTGGAACATGATTCCGCAAAAGCTGAGATGTAAGAGCTAACTTGGGTCCTTCAAAAATAATTTAACGAAATATTTAGTGAAAGGCCAAGTAATTAGAAGTTAATTCGGATTAAAACAAGTTTAGTATTTAAGATTATTTTTATTATTTTATAGTATTTTAGGTAAGTTGATTGTGCTTACCTGGGGAGGGAGGAACCCAATATTTAAGGAAGTAATGAGTAGTTTTGGAGGAGGCGTGTGGTTGTCTTGGGAGTGAAGTGAGAGCCGTTATGCATGACAGTGATGAATATCTATATTTATGGGTCTCAACGTCTAAGGTGGGACAGAGCAGTGTTTTTTATGTAATTTAGTTTCGTTTTCTTTTTAAAAGAAATCCCGATTGAGTGGTTGATTTATGGATGTTTCTCATCTCGGTTTATAATTTGGGTATCATTTTAAATTTTCCAGCGAATCAAACCTTTCCAAGAATTGTTAGTTGTTAGTTCATATTTAATTCTATACAAAAATTAGTTGCTAGCAGCACCTTTGACAGAAAAAGACATCCCAAGGACGGATTTAATTTAATTCAATATTTAATTCATAATTCATCATAATTCAATATATAGTTTAATTCATAGAGGTTATTTGTTGGTAAAGATTATTCCCAACAACTTTTCTATGGGTGACAAGGACCTGCTTTATCTTACGTTATTGATAAATTAATTACGGACGGAGCACTTGGGTGCTGGTTTTCAAACAGATTGTGGCACCGAACTGTAAGTAAGGATTGACTCGGCCCAATAATAGCCGAAACTCTAAAAAAATTGAATTTTGATATCAATAGAAACATCAAAAGAACTGGCTTATTATACTGATTAAATGAAAAAAACAAGTTTTTTTCAACTGAAAGTAAGGAGCATCATTAAAACTTAAATCGAACAGAAATTATCATAGGCAGCTAAATAGCGCTGCCTAAGTAAAGAACGATGTTGGCACAATGTATTTTTTTTAGACCAGGGCACTTCGTATAAAAGATGTTGTCGTACAAACTTCGAAAAGGGCTCATTCGATTGGAAATTAGAAGGACTTGTGCACTTTTTAATAGCTGAAAGTGACTGGAAGGCAACTAACTTCCACCATTTCCCCAAACACATCCAATCAAAATCTTGTTATAGCCATTTTGTTCAAAGTACTTAAAAGGTCTGGAAATTATGTTTATGAGGATGACAATCCACCCAAAGCCTTCAGGACAAGGCTTTTAAGTTATGCCCTGGGGGCATATAAGGTTCTTATAGAAAGTGTTGTCGTAGAAACTTCAAAAATGGCTCATTCAATTGTAAATTGAAAGGTCTAGTGCCCTTTTTAATAGTCGAAACGGATTGAAGGACAACTAACCCCTCTCTTACGCCCACCACCATCCAATCAAAATTTTGAGATAGCCATTTTGTTCAACGTAGTTGAAAGTTCTGTAAATTAAATCATTGAGGATGAAAATACCAGCCCCCCCCACACACACCCCTCAGGGCAAGGGATGTAAGTGACGCCCTGGGGGGATATAAGGTTTTTATAGAAAGTGTTGTCGTAGAAACTTCAAACAGGGCTTATTCGATTGGAAATTGAAAGGGCTAGTGTCCGTTTTAATAGTCGAAAGTGATTGGAGGAAAAATAACCCCCCTTTCACGCCCACCATTTCTCCAAACAAATCTAATCAAAATTTTGAGATAGCTATTTTGTTCAACGTAGTTAAAAAGTCTTGGAAATTAGGTTTTTGAGGATGACAAACCAGACACACCCCTCAGGACAAGGCTTGTAAGTTATTCCCTGAGGACATATATGGTTTTTATAGAAAGCGTTGTAGTAGAAACTTCAAAATGGCTCATCCGATTGAAAATTGAAAGGGCTAGTGTCATTTTAATTTTCAAAAGTGATTGAAGGACAACTAACCCACCTCTCACGCCCACCATTTCCCCAAACAAATCCAATCAAAATTTTGAGATAGCCATTTTGTTAATTATATTTGAAAGTTCTGTAAATTAGGTCGTTGAGGATGGAAACGCGGATGACGGAAGGGGGAGGGGTGTGTAATGCCACGGTGGTGTTAATTGACATGGTGTATCACGTACCGATGGGTGGGGAAAACTTAAATCACCGGATTGAGGCATAATTTTTAACAAGAAATGTCTGAAAAATGTAATATCTTAGGAATGATTATTAGGGGGTGTGAGTAGTCAAATAATGGTACTGTGGCGTGAGTTGCATGGATTAACGTGTTCCATAGCTTAAAAGTTAAGATGGAGGTGTTAAAACAATTTTTACTATGGAGGGTGGGGGGCGAAAGTCTAACTTGCACTCAAAGAAACGCTGTATTTTCGTTAAGGGTTCTCGGAGATACCTCAACAATGCCTAAAAATTTGTATCTAATATCAACCTTGCCCTCTGGAAAATATTACTAGGGGGGAGATAGCTGTAGAACTACAGTTTCAGAGTCCTGTTTTAAAGGTTCTTTTAACTAAATTTGCAATTTATAATCGATTTGACTCTAGCTCCATACATTTTTAATATGCCAAGTCTAACTCCTAAAATATGGTAAATAATTGTTGAAAATCCACAGGTGCTAGCATATCCTTAGTCAAAATTGCCTTCAGATATGTGTGAAAACGGCGTCACAGTGCCATTCCACTCTCATGTTTGAATTTTGTAAGTCTTGGATCTATTGAACCCGAGGAAAAAAAGAATAATTTTAAAATAATATCTTAAAAATGTCGAAGCATTGGCCCCCTAACCCTTTGAAAATATTAAAAGTATGAAACAAATGTAAACAAAAGGTAAATAATTGTCGAAAAACCCACAGGTGCTAGCATATCCTTATCCAAAATTACCCCTAGATGTGTATGAAAACAGCGTCGCAGTGCCATTCCGCTCTCACGTTTGAATTTTGTAAGCGTTGGATCTATTAAACCCGAGGAAAATAACCAAAAACCTTAATATGATATAGTAAAAATTAACCCTAGGGGTTATAAACCTTAGAAAAAATTAAAAATATGAAACAAATGTTAAAATCTGGTCAATAATTGTTGAAAATCCTTAAGTGCTAGCATATCCTTGGTCAAAATTATCCCTACATGAGTGTGAAAAGGATGTAGTAGTGCCTTTCCGCTCTCATGTTTGAATTCTGTAAGCCTTGGATCTATTAAATCCGAGGAAAATAACGAAAAACATTAAAATAATATAATAAAATTCTCAGACCTTTGGTTATAAACCCTAAAAAGTGTTAAAAACATAAAACAAATGATAAAATATGGTAAATAATTGTTGAAAATCCTTAAGTGCTAGCATATCCTTAGTCAAAATTACCCCTAGATGTGTGTGAAAACGATATAGTATTGCCCTTCCGCTCTCATGTTTGATTTTTGTAAGCCTAGGATCTATTAAACTGGAGGAAAATAACGGGAAACATTGAATAATATAATAAAAATTCTCGAAACATTGGCCCCCTAAGCCCTATTTTTTCACGTTTATTTTTTGTTCGTCGTGTTTTTCAACTGTTTTTTCTCTTTTTTTAATAATGCTTGTAAATTTGCTTGAAGTCTGTGTTTCTAATATTTATTTTTCAGCACGGCTAAGGAGTTTACACAATTTAAGTACCTCTTCCGTCGTTATTGCTAGAAATACATTTAGAGCAATTTTGTCTAAAAATAAATATTTCCTCCTTATGTTTTGCAAGATCTATGTTACAATTGGCCAGAAGAAGACCGTCATGAGCTTGGAATCCCGCCTGATGTGTTGTTTAATAGTCAGAAATGTTTTTTATGACGTCACGGGAATGTGTTTTTATCTATAATATAATGACTAGGACAGAACATTAAGAATGGGAGTTTAGTCATGTTGCTTGGAGAGCTTTCCCACAGGAAGAAAATTGACCTTTAAAGTCCTAGCGAGGACAAAGAACAAAAGAAAAAAAGAGAAAAAACTAAAGAATAGAAATAAGAAATGCTTTGAACTTTTCGGGGGAAAAATAAAATTCCGGAAAATTATTACGTGACAGTGATGCGCCCCATCATTACATAAAAGTGTGCGCTGACCTTACATAAAGTGTACGCCTTCGTTAAGTTAAAAGAAAGAATAAAAATGCTTTGAACGTTTCGGCCAAAAATAAACTGCCAAAGAAGTATTACTTGACAATGATGATTGTGCAATCATTACGGGACATCACATAGGGTGTGTGCTGTCGTTAAGTTACAATCGGGGGTTCCTGATGTGTCCTGGAGTCTAGCTTTTCATATACGATGGTTTCATTCACCTTTAAAGTCCTAGCGAGGACAAAGAACTAAAGAAGAAAAAAGAGAAAGAACTAAAGAAGAGAAATAAGAAATGCTTTGAACTTTTCGGGCGAAAAATAAAATTCCAGAAAATTATTACGTGACAGTGATATTACGTGAACATAAAAGTTTGCGCTGACCTTACATAAAGTGTGCACCTTCGTTAAGTTAAAAGAAAGAATAAAAATACTTTGAACGTTTCGGCCAACAATAAACTGCCAAAGAAGTATTACTTGACAGGGAGGATTGCGCAACCATTACGTGATATCACATAGGGTGTGTGCTGTCGTTAAGTTACAATCGGGGGTTCCCGATGTGTCCGTAAGTCTAGCTTGTCATATACGATGGTTTCATTCATATTAGACCTGACCGTCTAAAACGGGGTGTGTAGTCTGACGTCATTGGAGTCTAGAGGGGGTGTTTCGTGGGAATCTTAGCAGCTGGTCACTAGAAACAGGGATCATACTCCACAGGTGCGAGGGAGTAGGAACTCCCCTATCTGACCCTTTGAAATCCCATGCTAGCTAAAGTGCAAGGGTGTGTCGTGACGTCAGCGGGCTCCTGTAAGAATCCCATGATAATTTCCTATCAGAGTGCTTAACGGTGAGGGTGTGTCGTAACGTCAGAGGTTGGGAATCTTGCCAGCTGGAAACAGGGGCTGTCGTGAATGCACGGGGCTCCCGTGGGTATCTTGCCAGCTAGAAACAAATTGGAACTCCGTGGGAATCTTGACAGCTAAAAAAAGGACTCCCGTGGGAATCTTGCCAGGGGTCTCGTGATATCATAGGGCTCCCGTAGGAATCCCATGTTAATTTCCCTATCTGACCATTTAAAATTGTATGAGAATCTGCTATGGGACCATTTAAAAGCCTATGTTAATTTCCTATGAGCCAATTTAAAGCACGAGGGTGTTTTCCCTTTAATAGATGGACTAGTAACCCCTATTATTACTACTTATCTATTATCCCGACCACACTCCGATTAATCGTATACAAAAAAAATTTTTGAAAAACTTGGAATCCTGGGAATCTTGCAAATACTGAAAGAAAACTGCGTTACCAGGTCGCGGAAACCGGGATGCCCCGTTAAACCTTCCTCTTGCGCCTTTACACTATTGGAAGAAAGGAGTAGCGCCTAGGGATGTCGTGAAATATATTATGGCATTACTACTCCTGTAAGTTGTAAAATTTGCCCATTATTTGCATATAGTATTTGCTATTGAAAATTATACAGACATTTCTTTTTTTTGGGGGGGGGATTTTATACTTGGGCTGGGTTTCCACGGGGAGAATTTCATGTGGAGAGGGACAATTTCGGAGGTATTCTGTCCAGGAAGAATTTTATATGGATGATTTGAGAGAATTCCTATACAAAATTCTTTTTATTTGTCTTACTTTGTCTTTGCCAGCTGAATTTTGCACATGGAGATGTTGCGGAGGGATTATCCTGGAGCACTTTTCAGCGGGTTGTATTTCCGGGGAAAAATTACCACGAAAGGAGGATTTCTGGGGTGATCTGAAAAACGATTATAAATTGAAGTATTTTCAAATGAAAGTATGCTAAAGAGAATTTTTCAGGCTGAATCGTTTGCAAGAAGTTTTACGGAGGCGGGGATTTTCAGCGAGGATTGAATTGTCCAGAGGGAATTTTACGAAAGAAAAATATGTTTTATGCGGGAGGAAATTTCCACGGAGGAATTTCCCGTGAGGAGAGGGAATTTTTCATGGAGGGTGCCAGAATTAGCCAGAATTAGCCAGAATTACCGACTTTTTTTTGGAAAAACGACGAAAAATTAAATTAAAAAAAACAAATTCTTTTTCAGTTGAAAGAAACAAGCAACATTAAAACTAAAAAAAAAACATAAATCATTCCGTATATGAAGGGGTTACCCCGTCTCCAATACCTTGTTGTTTGCGCTAAAGTTTTTAAAATTTTTAAAAAAGCTTCCTATTCATAGGCAGTGCAATCACGCTGCCTAAGAAAAGAACGAAGGAGACTGACCCCCATCTCATGCCCACCTTTTCCCCAAACACATCCAATAAAAATTTCTAGATAACAATATTGTTCACGTAGGCTAGTTGAAAGTTCTGGAAACTAGGTCTTTGAGGATGACAACCCCAACCCCAACAGCCCTCTGGTCAAGGGTTGTATGCCCTGGGGGCATATAAGGTTTTTATAGAAAGCATTGTCGTAAAAACTTGAAAAAGGGCTCATTCGATTGGAAATTGAAATGGATAGTGCCCTTTTTAATAGTCGAAAGGGATTGGAGGGCAACTAACACCCCTTCCACTCCCGCCGTTTCCCCAACGTAGTTCAACGCAGTTGAAAGGTCCGGAAATTACATCTTTGAGCTGGACAATCCCCCCACAGTCTTCAGGGCAAGGGTTGTAAGTTATGCCCAGGGGCCATATAAGGTTTATATAGAAAGTGTTGTCGTAAAAACTTGAAATATGGCTCAATTGGAAGTCAACTGACCCCCCTCTCATGCCCACCATTCCCCCCAAAAATTTTGGGGGACTTAGTATCGAATTATTTTTTTCTATACCACGGCACTTCGTATCGAAGGAGTTGTCGTAGAAACTTCGGAAAGGGCTCATTCGATTGGAAATTGGAATGACTAGTGCCTTCTTTAATAGTCGAAAGTGATGGGAAGGCAACTAACACCCTATCCACGCCCAGCATTTCCCCAAACACATCTAATCAAAATTTTGATATAGCCATTTTATTCAGCGTAGTTGATTTCCAGATAGAAACTATGTTTTTGAGGAGGACACTCCCCTCCACAGCCGTCAGGGCCAGGGTTGTAAGTTATGCCCTGGGGGCATATAAGGTTTTTATAGAAAGCTTTGTCGTAGAAACTTCAAAAAGGCTTCGTTCGATTAGAAATTTAAAGGGCTAGTGCCCTTTTTAATAGTCGAAAGTGATAGGAGGGCAACTTACCCCCCTCTCACGGCCACATTTTCCCCAAACACATCCAATCAAAATTTCGAGAAAGCCATTTTGTTCAACGTATTTGAAAGTTCTGAAGATTAAGTCTTTGAGGATGACACCCCCCAGAACCCTCAAGGCAAGTGTTGTAAGTTATGCCCTGGGGGCATTTAAGGTTTTATAGAAAGTGTATTCGTAGAAACTTCAAAAAGGGCTCATTTGATTGGAAATTGAAATAGCTAGTGCCCTTTTTAATAGTCGAAAGTGATTGTAAGGCAACTAAAACCGCTTCCACGCCCACCATTTATCCAGACACATCCAATAAAAATTTTGTGAAGATATTTTGTTCAAAGTAGAATCGCTAGGTACTTTCTCTTTTTCAAAAATCATATTCATAATCTTCAGTAGCTTAATTCTAACATCAGAGCCACCATATTAAATAAACTCATTTACCACACTGTCAGCACCTGGGCCCTTAGTATATTTTAATCATTTTAGCACTGTTGCTAATTCTTCCTCGCAAAACGAATCTTCCTTAACATCAAATGTATCACAAACTTTTCTATATCTTTTCGTATACCTCTATCCCGGTTTAGCACATTCTCAAAATGTTCTCCCCAGTCTTTTCAAATCTTCCCTTATCATTAATTGTGGCCCCGTTCCTATCTTTAACTAGGACAAGTCCGGATTGACTACTCCCTCTCAATTTATTAACATGCCAATATTTTACTATTATACCGTCTAGCTGCATCTTCCAGGTCCTCAGCAATTCTATCCATGGTTTCCACTTCACACCTCCTTAGTTCATATTTTAATACTTTCTCCGCTTTCTTTACATTCCTCTTATTTTCATGCAATCTATCACTCAGATAATTCTTGTACAGGCCTCTATTAAACATAAAGTTGTTTCCCTAATAGTCCTAGCTGCGTCTCTAACTTTCTTCCCTAAGACACCACCAGCAACTTCGCAATTTTTTTTCCTAAAACTATTCCATCCATCTTCTAAATTGTAAAATTTTGAACTCCTCAGTTTAGTAATCAATTGTTTCTGGGAAGTTTCTCTCAAATCAAACAGTTCGTGGTAACGAACTGTAAGTAAGGAGCGACCCGGGTCAATAGTAACCAACACTCTAAATACCGGAATTTTGGTAACAATATATTTATCAAAAGAATTAGATTTTTATGATGACTTTAAATATAAAAGTTTTATTAAGTTTAGTCTTACCCATCAAAGGTTATGAGCCTGAGAAAATTTGCCTGATTTTTGAAAAGAGGGAAGTACCCCCTAAAATTCATAAGATTCAGCGTATCACAGACTACTGTAGAGGTTTTAAGCTCCTATCTGCGAAAATTTTGAATTTTGTTCACGGATTCATGTTTATTTGCTTATTTTCCCCAGGGGTGATCGTAGCGACCCAGTGGGCCTAGAACATTGGGAGAGGGCTAATTCTAACGGAAAGTAAAAGTTCTAGTGTCCTTTTTAATTGATCAAAAATTGGAGGGCAACTAGGCCCCTTCCACGCCACTTTTTTCCCAAAATCGTTCAGTTAAAATTCTGAGATTGCTATTTTGTTCAGCATAGTTGAAAGGCCAAATAACTATGTCTTTAGAGATAACATGACCCCCACAGGCCCTGGGGAAAGGTCTTTAAGCTACAAAATTACCCATTTGTTTACGTATACTACTTGTTATTGGGAAATATGCATACATTTTGCGAGTGGAGAGGGGAGGATGAATTTGTTGCTGGGGGGACTTTGCACGGGACACTTTTCAAGGGGGTGAGCTTTTCAGGGGAAACTGTGTACTGGGGGAATTTGCCAGAATTCCTAAACTAAATTTCTTTATATATATACTGTTTTCTTTTTAGTGACTAATTTTTACGAGTGGGGGCTTTAAGGGTAATTGTCCGGGGTAAATTTTCACAAGGATTGAATTGTCCTGAAGAAATTTCCGTGGGGAGGGGAATTTTTTCGTGGAGGTGGAGCCAGATTTTCTGGCGTTAATTTAAAAAACACCGCTTTGCTATTTGTGGATATCCTGGCTCCCTAAAGCAAGTTCCAGTTATTTTGCCATTGCTTCCTTTATAGCCCTAGCTTTTCTACAACCTTATAAGATATGTCGATCGCCTAAGATGCGTTCGACAATCTCAGCATTAATTTTACATACTTCTGTTCTTGAGTTGCGCTAAAATAACGCGTTCAGTCATTTGATTGTAGTTTTCAAACAATCTTTTTTATTATAGCCTCCCTTCCACAAAAATTCAGATCCCTCCCAAAAAAAATTATACACATCCAATTTAAAAAAAAAAGTGTAAAATTTCAATATAAAGATTTTACGATCGTTGCTAATGGTGAGGAAATCCAAGCAAACCAAAAAATGCTAGTGATCTCACCTTGAGTCAATTGATGAACAAAAATGAAACGGCATCTATTCTGATTAAATATTTTGTTTACAAAATCTATATTGTCATATTTTTCTAAACATTTATTACCTTTATTATGGCACTTTGCAAGCACAACATTACCAACATAACATTTGCATGGTAACAGAACTGCCAACGCTATCTATTTAATGATGCGATTTTTAAATATGCACCTGAAATTTGTACCGGAATGCAATGGTAGCAAGCACCATCTCTATAAAAACAAGGAAATTTCAACATCTAGCAGAAACAGTACCGGCTGATTTAATTAGGTGTCCCGTAATTGGATCATAAATAGAATGAATTACTTCTACTTTACCCAGCTTTCCCAAAAGAACACCTAAAAGAAAAACGATTTTTAAATAACGCCAAACGTCATTTTATTCACTTTTTCCGCTTAAAAAAGCGAAAACCTTACGAAAAAAATAAATAACAATCTGCTCCTAAAACGAAAAGTCGTATCCAATAAATTTTTAAAAATGAGTAATAATTTGAGCCCGCATTGGAGGATCATTCAAAGAATCATACATTTTATTGGGTTTGTATTATCCTGGGATCCTTTCGATTATGCTGAACTGAATGGCTATGTCAAAATTTTGATTGGATGTCTTTGGGGGAAAAGGGTGCGTGGGAGGTGGACTAGTTACCCTCTATTATTTTTAGTCACTTAAAAAGGGCAGTAGAACTACAATTTTCCTTTGTAAGAGCCCTCCTCCTATCTTAGAGCACTATTGGTTTGATACAACCAACCAATTCAGATAGCTTGACTTTTTGGGGGTGTTTCCTGTCTTTTCTTTAAAATCAGATAAATTTCCTCAGGCTTGCAGGTTTTGATGGGTAACACTAAACCTAATGAATTTTACAGATTTGGAATCAGCATAAAAAGCAATGTCTGTGATGTAGAAATACTTTTCTTAGAGTTTTGGTTACTATTGGGGTGAATTGCATCTTACTTATAGTTTGTTACCACAAACTGTTTGATTACTTGGCTTACCAATGGTTAAAAGTTCTCTGATGAAAAATGGATGATAATGTTGTTTCACAACATCAAAGAAAACCATTGAAAAATGGATAAAGATATATTTTAGGAGAAAGATCAGATAGAAAAAAGAAGTCCCAAATCTGTAAAGAAAGTTAGACTCTTTCTCACAACACTATTTTTTAAAACAATAAAAACTTTAGCGTAAAGAGCGAGATGTTGAGGAGGGGACAGCCCCTTTCATATACGGAATAATTTTTGTTCGTTTTAAGTTTTAATTTTGCTCCTTACTTTCAGTTAAAAAAAACTTGCTGTTTTTATTTAATAATCTATCAGAGGCAAGTATTCAATCCGCCTATAGCAAAGACCATAAGGATTCAATGTTTTATTATTATTACTTAAAAAAGCCTTTCATAAAAAGAAGTTTTCTAAGATAAGTACAGAGCCATATTTAACTCAGGACCAACAGAAAATCATTCCTATTATAGTTAAAACTCAAAAAGACCAGAAGTTACTGTTAAAGAATAAACGAAACCCTGAACGAATAGAAATTAAAATTAACTATATTACAAACATAAAGATAACAGGTGCAAACATAAATGACTACATCTCATCTTTTGTCAATATCCCCCCCCCCCAGAGGTGCTTCATATGCAAGGGGTGGTGCTATAAACTTCGGAGGCACTCATTAAGTTGGAAATAATAATTTCTAGTGCCCTTTTCAAGAGTCAAATGTAATTGGAAGGCACCAAGCCCTTGACACGTACGAAGGGCGGAGGGTCTCTGGGCCCCCCGAAATCTCATGATTTTTTTTATTTTCCCATAATTTTCTGAATTGTCACAGAATAAGGGAGTTGAATGACGTACCCCCCCCCCCCAAAAAAAACAACAAACAAACAAAACAAACAACAAATTCCTGCGTACGTGCCTGCCAAGTTTCCCCACTCTTTCATGCCCTCTTTTCCTCAAATGCAACCAATCAAAATTTTGAGATGGCCAGTATGTCCAAAATAGTCAAAAGGTAAAGCAATTAAAATGATTAAGCCTCGGTGGTTAACAGAACCTCCCACTTCCCCCATTGTTCATATATATTAATTAAAAAAAAATTTCCGCAAAATAAGTTTTTCAAAGAAAAGTAAAGAACTCCATTAAACAAAAAATAAGTAAAAATAAAATAAAATAATCTACCAAGCGTGAAACTACCACAAATCCGCATCGATAAATAAATGAAAGTCAAAACGAAAAGAAATTACTGTAATTAACCGAGTCAACCTCAAAACAAGAGAAATTAACATAGGTTGGGCTCAAAACCCCTATGCCTTCCAAAGGCCAGAACATAATTTGCACTTCACTGAAAAAAAAATACAAATAAATGTGCATTGTCAGTTTAATATACATATACTGATATTTAGTAATCAAAATCTTAAATATTATTTGATTTATTAAAGTTATAAAAGTAAAAACATTTATATTTTTTTCAATAAAGTACAAATTATGTTCTGGCCTTGGGAAGGCATAGGGGTTTTGAGCCCAACTTATGTTAATTTCTGCTCGTTTTGAGTTTGACTTGGTTATTTATTGTAATTTCTGTTCGTTTTGAGTTTCTTTTATTTATCGATGCTGATTTGTGGTAGTTTCACGCTTGGTAGATTATTTGATTTTATTTTTGTTAATTTTTGGTTTAATGGAGTTCTTCACTTTTCTTTGAAAAACTTATTTTGTGAAAAAAGTTTTTTAATTAATTTCTGTTCGTTTTATATTGACATAGTATTTTCAGAGAAAAAGAAAATAATACTTTAAATCTTTTCGTTTTTTTAAAGATTTATAGTTTGGCCTGCTATTTGTATGCTGGAGAAAAATTTTCAGCAGTTTTTCACAACATACATCCTCTTAAAAATCTGGACAGAAATAGAAGTGTTTAATTTAGTTTCATACCTTGTCTAGTTGACCTGAAATGGAAAACTTGAAACCATTCGCAAAAAAATCTGTTTACTTTCTTTGTTATCTTGAATACACTTACGCTACTTTGATTTGGTTAGATTTTAAGAGCAGAAGCAGCCCCAAAAGTTTGAACATAATACCCTCGATCGTTCTTTGGATACTGCTGAGGCGTTTTACTGAGAATTAGTACGAACACAGGGCATTTTGATTTAATCTTATGGTAACATTTAGTTTTTAAAAATAAAGTCAATTGAGTGGGTGGGTGTGAGAGGAAGACTGGGTTTCCTCCAATCACTTTCGACTATTAAAACGGGCAGCAGCCCTTTCTGTTTTTAATCAAGTGAACCCTTTTCGAAGTTTCTACAATCACTACTTCTGTATGAAGTGGCTTGGTCCAAAGAACAACAACAAAATAATACATTATACCCACATCAATATTTACTACAAAAATGACGGCCCTTCCAATAACTTTCGACAATTAAAAAGGGCACTAGGCCTTTCGATTTCCAATCGAATGAGCCCTTTTTGAGTTTCTACGACAACACTTCCTATAAACACCTTATATGCCCCCAGGACATAAATTACAACTCTTACCCTAAGGGCTGGTGGTTGTCATCCTCTAAGACCTAAATTCCAGAACTTTCAACTACGTTAAACAAAATGGCTATCTCAAAATTTTGATTGGATGTGTCTGGGAAAATGGTGGGCATGAGAGGGGCGTTACTCTTTCTCCGATCACTGTCAAATATTAAAAAAGGTACTAGCCCCTTCAATTTCCATTCAAATGAGCCCTTTTGAAGTTTCTACGACAACGCTTTCAATAAAAACCTTATATGCCCCCAGGGGATAACTTACAACCCTCGCCCCGGGGGGGGGGGAGGTCATCCTCACAAACCTAATTTCCAGAACTTTCTATTACGTTGAACAAATTGACTATCCGAAAATTTTTATTGGATGTGTTTGGGGGAATGGTGAGAGAGGGGTTAGTTACCGTCCAATCACTTTCAACTATTAAAAAGGGCAATAGCCCTCTCAATTTCCAATTGAATGAGCCCCTTTTGAAGTTTTTACGAAAACTCTATCAGTCAAAATCTTATAAACCCCCAAGGCATAACTTACAACCTTCGCCTTGGGGACTCTGGGGGGTTTGTCATCCTTAAATACATAATTTCTTGAACTTTCAACTACGTTGAACAAAATGGCTATCCCTAAAATTTGATTGAATGTGTCTGGGGAAATGGAGGGCGTAAGGGGGGGGGGAGGGTAATTACTCTCCCCTCACTTTCGACTATTAAAAAGGGCAATTTCAATTTCCAATCAAATGAGCCCCTTTTGAAATTTTTACAACTTTCTATATAAATCTTATATGCCCCCAGGGCATAACTTACAACCCTTGCACTGAAAGCTCTGATGGGGTTATCATCCTAAAAGACCTAATTTCCAAAACTTTCGAATACGTTGAACAAAATGGATATCTCAAAATTTCGATTGGATTTGTTTGGGGAAATGGTTGGCGTGAGAGGGGTGTTAGTTTCCCTTAAATCACTTTCGACCATTAAAAGGGCAATAGCCCTTTCAATTTTCAATTGAATGAGCCCTTTTGGTTGTTTTTACAACATCCATTTCAATAAAAACCTTACTTGCTCCCAGGGCATAACTTACAACCCTTGCTCTGAGGGTTTTTGTTGGGGAGGAGGGGCTGTCATCCTTATAGACCTAATTTCCAAGACTTTCAATTGTGTTTGTCAAAATGGCTATCTAAAAATTTTGTTTGGATATGTTTGGGGAAAAGGTAAGCGTTAAAGGGGGGTTAGTTGCTCTTCAATCACTGTTAACTACTAAAAAGGGCCGTGTCACAATGAGTTCCCGGTCGAATAGGTCCTTTTTTAAGTATATACGACTAAGATTTCTATAAAAACCTTATATTCCAAGCTCAAAGGTATAATTTCCTGAAATTTAAACTGCGTGGAACAAAACGACTATCTAAAAATTTTGATTCGATATGTTTGGGAAAATTGTGGGAGTGGAATGGGTGTTAGTTGCCTTCCAATCACTTTTGACTATTAAAAAGGGCACTAGCCATTCCAGTTTCCAATCGAATGAGCCCTTTTTCTAGTTTTTACGACGACGCGTTCAGTAAAAACTTTTTATGAACCCAGGGCATAACTGGCAACCCTTACCCTGAATGCTGTGGGGGAGTGTCATCCTCAAATACATAATTTCTATGTGAAAATCCACAACACTGCACAAAATGGCTATCTACAAATTTTGGTTGGATGTGTTTGGGGTAATGGTAAGCAAGAGAGGGGGGCTAGTTGCCCTTAAATCACTTCTGACTATTAAAAAGGGCACTAGACCTTTGAATTTCCAATCGAATGAGCCCTTTTTAAAGTTTCTACGACAAAGATTTCAATAAAAACTTATATGCCCCCAGGGCATGACTTATAACCCTTGCTCTGAAGACTGTGAGCGGAGTGTCCTGCTCAAAGGTATAATTTCCTGAACTTTAACTGCGTTGAACAAAATGGCTATTTCAAAATTTTGATTGGATTTGTTTGGGGAAATGGTGGGCGTGGAAGGGGTGTTAGTTGCCTTCCAATTACTTTCGACTATTAAAAATGGCACAAGCCATTTTAATTTCTAATCAAATGAGTCCTTTTTGAAGTTTCTACGACAACGCTTTCTATAAAAACTTTATATGCCCCCAGGGCGTAACTTACAATCCTTCCCCTGAGGACTGAGAGAGTGTTGTTATCATCAACGACATTCGTTTCAAACCATAAATCTACGTTGAACGAATTCGCCATCCAACAGTTTTGATTGGATGTGTTTTGGGACATGGTGAGTATCAGAGGGGGGCTAGTTGCCGTCCAATCACTTTTGACTATTAAAAAGGGCACCAGTGCTTTGAATTTCCAATCGAATGATCCTTTTGTTAAGTTTCTATGACGACACCGTCTATAAAAATCTTATATTCCCTCAGGGCATAGTTTATAACCCTTGCCCCGAGGGTTGTGGGGGAGTGTCCTCCTCAAAAATATATTTTCTAACTGGAAAGCAACTACACTGAAAAAAATGGCTCTCTCAAAATTTTGTTTGGACGTGTTTGGGGGAATGATGGGGGTGGGAGGGGGGGGGCGCTAGTTGCCCTCCAATCACTTTTGACTATTCAAATGGGCACTGACTTTTTGAATTTCCAATCGAATGAGTCTTTCTTGAAGTTTCTACGACAACGCCTTCTATAAAAACCTTATATGCCCCCAGGGCATAACTTAAAACCCTTGCCCCCTAGTTTGTAGGGGAGTGTCCTCCTCAAAAACATATTTTCTATCTGGAAATCAACTACGCTGAACAAAATGGCTATCTAAAATTTTGATTGATTGTATTTGGTGGAATGCTTGGCTTGGGGGGAGGGGAGCTAGTTGCCCTCCAATCACTTTTGTCTATTAAAACAGGCACTAGCCCTTTGAATTTCCAATCGAATGAGACTTTTTTGAAGTTTCTACGACAACGCGTTTTATAAAAACCTTATATGCCCCCAGGGCATAACTTAAAACCCTTGCCCCGAGGGTTGTGGGGGAGTGTCCTCCTCAAAGAATATTTTCTATCTGGAAATCAACTACGCTCAACAAAATTGCTATCTCAAAATTTTGGTTGGAGGTGTTGGAGGGACGGGTGGGCGTGGGGGGGGGGCTAGTTGCCCTACAATCACTGCCGACTAATAAAAAGGGCACTAGCCCTTTAAAATTCCAATCGAATCAGCCCGTTTTGAAGTTTCTACGACACTGCCTTCTATAAAATCCTCATTTGCCCCCAGGACACAACTTAAAACCCTAGCCCTGAGGGTTGTGGGGGTGCGTCCTCCTCAGAAACATAATTTCTATCTAGAAATCAACTACGCTGAACAAAATGGCTATCTCAAAATTTTGATTGTACGTGTCTGAGGGACTGATCGGTGTGGGGGGGGGCTAGTTGCCCTCCAATTACTTTTGACTTTTAAAAAAGGCACTAGTCACTCCAATTTCCAATCGAATGAGCGCTTTTTGAAGTTTCTACGACAACTCCTTCGATACGAAGTGCCTATGATATGGTTTTTATCAAAGAAGTAATCGTATAGACTTTGGAAAAGGCTCATTCGATTTTAAATTGAAAGTTCTAGCTCCGTTTTAAAAAGTCAAGAATCATCGGATGGTAAGCAATCCCCCCCACACCATTTTTTTCTAAATACTTCTGATCAAAATTTTGAGTTAGCTATTTTGTTCAAAATCATCCAAATGTCAAACAGCTGCGGTTCCGGGTTTCAATCTCCCCCCCCCCCCCGCAGCCCGGGGGGGAAGGACTGTAAGTTATACTAGCAGCCCATCGTTAACACATAAAACTTCTGTTATATAATTAATTTAAAAACTTTTTCCACGAAATAAGTTTTTCAAAGAAAAGTAAAGAACTCCATTAAACAAAAAATGAGCAAAAATAAAATCAAATAATCTACCAAGCGTGAAACTACCACAAATCCGCATCAATAAATAAATGAAACCCAAAACGAACAGAAATTGAAATAAAATAAAACAGACTCAAACTCAAAACGAGCAGAAATTAACATAGGTTGGGCTCAAAACCTCTATGCCTTCCCAAAGCCAGAACAAAATTTTGCACTATCCTGAAAAAAATATAAATATTTTTATTTTTATAACTTTAATAAATCAAATAATATTAACATTTTGATTACTAAATATCAGAATATGTATATTAAACTGACAATGCACATTCATTTGTATTTTTTTAAGTAAAGTGCAAATTTTTTTCTGGGAAAATGGTGGGCGTGAGAGGGGTGTTAGTCCGTTTCCAATCACTTTCAACTATTAAAAAAGGCACTAGCCCTTTCAATTTCCAGTTGAATGAGCCCTTTTGAAGTTTCTAAGACAACGCTTTCTATAAAAACCTTATATGCCCCCAGGGTGTAACATACAACCCTAGCCCTGAGAGCTGTGAGGGGGAGGGGTTGTCATCCTTAAAGACTTAATTTCCAAAACTTTCAACTACGTCGAATAAAATGGCTATCTAAAAATTTTAATTGGATGTGTTTGGGGAAAAGGTGGGCGTAAGAGGAGCGTTAGTTGCCCTAAAATAACTTCCGACTATTAAAAAGGGCATTAGCCCTTTGAATTTCCAATTGAATTAGCCCTTTTTCAAGTTTCTAAAACAAAGATTTCAATATAACCTTATATGCCCCCAAGGCATAACTTATAACCCTTGCCTTGAAGACTGTGAGGGGAGTGTCCTGTTCAAAGATTTAATTTCCTGAACTTTAAACTGCATGGAACAAAATGACTATCTCAAAATTTTGATTGGATGTGTTTGGGGAAATGGTGGGTTTGGAAGGGATGTTAGTTGCCTTTCAATCACTTTCGACTATTAAAAAAGCACTAACCATTTCAATTTCCAGTCAGATGAGCCCTTTTTGAAGTTTGTGCGACAACGCGTTCTATAAAACCCTTATATGCCCCCAGGGCATGACTTACAACGCTTGCCCTGGGGGCTTAGGGGGTGAGGTGCTGTCATTCTCAAGACCTATTTTCCAGAACTGAAAACTACGTTGAATAAAATGGCTATCTCAAAATTTTGATTGGATGTGTTTGGAGAAATTGTGGGTGTGGAAGGGGCGTTAGATACCTTTCAATGACTTTCGACTATTAAAAAAGGCTCTAGCCCTATCAATTTCCAATCGAATGAGCCTTTTTTGAAGTTTCTACGACATTGCCTTCTATAAAAACCTTATATGCCCCCAGGGCATAAGTTACAACCCATGGCCTGAGGGCTGTGGGAGAGTGTCCTCCTCAAAAACATAACTTTTATCTGAAATCAACTACGCTGTACAAAATGGTTATCTCAAAATTTTGATTGGATGTGTTTCGGAAAATGCTGGGCGTGGAAGGGGTGTTAGTTGCCTTTCAATCACTTTAGACTATTAAAGAGGGCACAAGCGACACCAATTTTCAATTGAATGAGCCCTTTTCGAAGTTTTTGCGATAACTTCTTCAATACGAATGGCCCTGCTCTAAAGGAAAAAAAATAATACATAATAGATTGTGCCAACATCGTTCTTATATACCCCCTGGGCATAACTTAAAACCCTTGCCCTGAGGGTTGTGGGGAAGTGTCCTCCTCAAAAACATATTTTCTATCTGGAAATCAACTACGCTGAACAAAATGGCTATCACAAAATTTTGATTGGATGTGTTTGGGGGAATGAGGGGCGTGGGGGGGGGGCTAGTTTCCCTCCAATGACTTTCGACTATTATAAGGGGCACTAGCCACTCCAATTTCCAATCGAATGAGCCCTATTCGAAGTTTCTACGACAACTCCTTCGATACGAAGTGCCCTGGTATGAAAAACAAAACAAAAAAAAAACATTGTGCCAACATCGTTCTTTACTTAGAAAGCGCCATTGCGCTGCCTATGATATAAAGTTTTTGTTAAAGGGTTAGTCATTTTAACTTTGGAGGGGGCTCATTTGATTGGAAACTGAAACTTCTAGTTCTTTTTTAAGAGCAAAAGTGATCAATGGGCAAATTGTCCACGCCCCACTTTTTCAAAGGGCATCCGATCAAAATTTTGAGATTTCCGATTTGTTTAAAAAAGTTCAAAGGCCAAATAACTATGTTTCCGGAGTTTAACCCTCCGCCCCCGACCCCCGGGAAATTGCTCTCAGTTACGGAACTTGCTTTTTGTTGCTTTGACACTTTGTTCACTTAGATTTAGTGATGTACGTGGCAACTTCGATTTACAGAGCAAGGGCTGTAAGTTCTGCAAATTGCTTACTGTTACTTTGATACCTTGTTTACTTTGATGCTTTCTTTACTTTGTTATTTTTTTTATTTTGACATTGTTACTTTGATACTAGTGTTGTAATACTTGGTGAACATTTGATGTTGAAAAAAACGTTTGATTTTAAAATAAGGAATTTTTGAAAACCGGAAAGTTTTTGCAATCAAAACCCAACAAAAATTAATTTAAAAAGACTTTCTGAAAAAGAAGTTTTTCAATTAAAAAGAAAGACATTTTAAACTTAAGATCAGCAGATACAAATAACTGCTAAAATTCAAACTAAAAACAACCAGAAATTACTGTTAAAGAATAAATGAAACCCAAAACGAACAGAAATTAGATAAACAATCATAGTAAAAAAACATACAATAAGTAATAATGTAACCGAATAGATAAATCTTAAAGCGAGTAATACTTAAATTAAATATGCACATCAAGCTTAAAATGGGAAAAAATGTTTTGCTATTCAAGTATAAGTGAAATCCAAAACGAACAGAAATTATATAAAAAAATCAATGTAAACAAACATACAATTTATACTAATATAAATGAATAAATAAATTTTAAAACGAGTGGAAATTAAATTGAATATACATATAGTTTTCAGTAAAGCGCCAATGACGCAGTAGGTTTTACACTTTTACAGTGAGAGAAGGAGGCGATACCCAAAAACCTGTTTGTAGTGATTTTTGTTCGTTTCAAGCTTGATTTCTATATTCAATTTAAGTTTCACTTGTCTTAAGATTTATTTATTCATTTATATTAGTATCTATTGTATGTTTGTTTACATTGTGTTTTTATTTAATTTCTGTTCGTTTGTGGGTTTCATTTATTCTTTAATAGTAATTTCTGGCTGTTTTGATTTTGAATTTTAGCAGGTTTATTGTATCTGTTGATCTTAAGTTTAAAATGGCCTTTACTTCTCTTTGAAAAACTTCTTTTCCAGAATTTTTTTTTAATTTATTTATATGAAGTAGAGACAATGCTACGTACACTAAATAATGGAAAAGCAGCTGACATCAACGGTGTACAGCTTGAACTGTTGAAATATGGGGCGGGAGTGCTAGCTGAGCCACTATATTAAGTGTTGATGCAAATGTGGGACACTGAAGACATTCGCACAGACTGTAAAAAAGGGGTTATAGTCAAACTGTTTAAGAAGGGCAGAATAGTTGATTGCAACGATTGGTGGGGTATCACCCTACAGTCCACAGGAAGCAAAGTCCTTTGCCACGTACTCTTGAATCGCATCCAGACGAAAGTTGATTCCATATTCAAAGATGAACAACGTGGCTTCCAACCAAATAGGTCATGCGCTGACTTAATCTTCAGTCTTAGAGTACTTAATGAAGAATCTATTGGATGGCAGACTAAAATCATAATGGCTTGCATCGATTTCTTGAAGGATTTTGACTCAATCCATAGTGATTAGCTGTGGAAAATACTGCTCAATTATGGTCTCCCTGAAAATATTGTCAGGATTATAAAGGCTTTATATGATGAACAGATATGTGCTGTTCAGACTGACGATGATGCCCTGACTGTGTGGTTCAAAGTCAACTCAGACGCTCGATGGGGGTGGATCTTGTCCCCAGTGCTGTTTATAATAGATACATATATATACATAGATACATATAGATACATACATATATATATATATATATATATATATATATATATATATATATATATATATATATATATATATATATATATATATATATATATATATATATATATATATATATATATATATATATAAAGTAGGACATGCAAGGATTTCCTGAAAATAGGACTTCAAGTTCTAAAAAAAGAAGAAAAAATGTACGCCCATAGAGGCTCAAGATTCAGAGAAAGGGTTCCAGGCGCCCGTGGTTTGTGAGTGTTCAAAAATGTGCCAGTATTTAGAAAAGGTTTTATAAGTTTCCATGTTTCCAGAAAGAGAAGTAAGAATTATTTCTCTTGTATTTTTTATTTCTCTAGTATTATTAATTATTATATATATATAATATATATAATATATAATAATATATATATTACTATATATATTAATTATGTCTCTAGTAAGAATATATTTCTCAGAAACGCTCTATGTCTCAGACCCACACTCACAAAATTTCCCAAATTTCTAATATCCACTTTGCAACTACTTCCTATTTGATTTTCTAAACACATTCTATCTATGACATCCCTCCCAAAAATTTCCCTTCTAAGTACCTTCAGTTCCTCGCAATATCACATAAAATTTTCTAAATCTTCAGACTCCCCGCATATCGGGTGACAATGAGTTGGACGAGAGTTGTACTTCATTTGATGCAGGTTTCAAAGACAATATAGCGTTCCCTTTTCACTTGAGAGAGGAGCTTCAGTACAGCATAAATGGGCTCTCAAAAGTAGGTGAAGAAGCAGATTCGGCAAAAAACATACAGAAGACGAAAATCATGCAAAATAATTTTAATAAAGTACCTGCTGAGCCGCTTATAGTTTAAGCAAATGAAATTGAAGAAGCTTGGATGTTTAGATATCCTTGGAGTCTAGCGAGCACCGATGGAAGCCCTGAGCGTGAAATTGCCACACGTATCTTGTGCGAAGGAAGCGCCTTTAATAAGCTAAGAAACGTGTAGAGAAGTGCTACTTTGTCTTTGAAGCTCAGATTAAAGCTCTTCAAGAGTAATGTCCTGTCAGTGCTAATGCATGGCTGTGAAACCTATGCACTGGTAAAGCAGCTAGCGAAAAGAAATCCAAAGTTTTGAAAATAATTGCCTTTGAAGAATTCTCGGAATCAACTAGACGGACAAAATTACCAACTCATTCATTACAGAGAAGACTAAACAGCCGCTCGTTACTGACAAAGTTATAAGCAGTTGGTGGCGCTATTTGAGACACATAGTTAGAATGAGCAGCAATCACCTGCCCTATGATGTGTGTTGTTGGACTCCTTCTGGAGTTCGAAGGCGCGGACAAATGAAGGCTACACATGGACGATGCCTTGAAAAAGACGCAGCGCATTCAAGAACATCCCTTGATGATCTTTTACCGAAGGCGCAGGAGAGGTCATACTGGAGAGGCATCGTTGCCATCTTATGCTCCGACCGGCGTGGGAAGTAAAAATTGATATTCAGAGCATTAATTTTTTACCAGTTCCAAGAAATCATGCCCTAACTGTTTGTCTCTGATTGATCATCAATTCAGTTTCTGTGCTTCTATTATAACCATTATTATAGCTTTTATTACGGAATGACAGCAAATAACCATTATAAAACGAATCAACTTTCGAAAGAAATTGGAATTTTTCCAGCCTTCTTCGGTGAAAATTAAAAAACAAGGTTGGGTAATAAAGGAACACCCTGCTCTTGGGAGGGGGAGAGAGGAAAATCCAGATTCTGCGTTTCATTAAGCGTTTTGCAGACAAAATATCAAATGAATCAGTCAATTAAACAACCTTTTTTCTCTTGCAACTCTGAATCTTGAAGTATTTTTTGATCGTGAAATAAGTAATGAAGCAGATTATTCTTTGTTTGGTAAAAGTAATTTTCCTCGAAGTAAATATACTCAAATATTTAATATGGACCAAAGATGTTGTGAGTCTCAACTCAATGTAATTCAGCTTAACTGCCAATGATTATGTTCGTCACTGACAGATATAATTTGCAGCCTTTTGGATATCCCTGGATACATTTTGAATTTTATGCATAGAAAAGATACTAGACGAGGAGGATTGGCAATCTATGCAAAGAGCGAATATCCAGTTTATGTAAATAGCCAGCTGACTTGGAACATAGAGGGTGGTTTTGAATCCGTTTTTATCGAAATGTCGCCCTCAGCAGCGTTCCCCTCTGTAGCGTTTTCCAGACATCAAAGGCAGCAAGGTCATTTTCGAAAATTAGAGAAAATATGCCGATTTTTAACCTAGGTGAAGAAAATCTAAGGTCACTAAATGATGAACTGGTGAAAACGAAATGGGATAGTGTTATGGGAAAAGAAGATGTGAATGAATGTTTCGAAGAATTCCATAATATATTTACAACTCTACACAAGAAGCATTGTTTTAAAGAAAATCCAGCAAAGCGTGGAAGAAAAAAATGTACCAATAAACCCGTGGGTTACTGAAAGTTTAAGGATGTGCATTAACAACAAGCAAAATGTATGGACCCAATAACGTAACGTGCCGAGTATAGCTAGCCTGGAAATTTATGAATCTTACAAAAAGTGCCTACAGTCAATTTTAAGAAAAGCCAAAAGAAACTACTTTGATAAAAAAAAAACTAGTTGAAAGTAGTAGAGGATAGAAGGAAAGTGTGGAAGACTATCAATTAAGTGCTGCGACCCAACTATCACAAACTTGAACTACCAACAAACTGTTGATGGGAAATCCCTGGCTGAACCACCGGAAGCTGCAAAAGCACTTTGTACCTTTTTCAGCAGTATTGGAGAGAAAACAGTGAAGACTGCACAATCCCAGCCAAATTCTACATGGATTTCCTGGGCGCAGCGTGTGTCAAATCAATGGCAGTCCTTCCTGTAACTTCCGTGGAGGGCTCAATGCTCATTAAAACTTTGAAAGGCAAATATGCATCTCGTTCAAACCGCATTCATATGAAAGCGTTGAAAGTAGTGTTTCCATCCGTGTTGAAACCGTTAACACACTTGATAAACCTCTCTTTACAGATAGGGGTATTTCCATCCTTCCTGAAGAAAGCACGAATTGTCCCACTCTGTAAAGGGGGCTCTCAAGATAACCCGTCCAATTTTCTAAGCATCTCAATTCTCTCGGTGTTTTCCAAAGTCTTTGAAAAGCCTATGAAGAACAAAATTTACTCTTTTCTCGGAGTGAAGGGATTCCTGCATCAACGGCAATTCGGATTCAGACCAGGAAATTCAACAAAAGATGTGTTGACATTACTGAGCTTATTTGTGAACTAAGCGCTTGACCTGGGACTTGTGACAGCTGCTACCTTGCTTGACATTAAAAAAGCAATTGACAATATGGATCATCGAATTATACTAAGTATATTAAATTACATCGGAGTAAGAGGAGAGGCACTGGAATGGCTCCAGTCTTACCTTAGCAATCGGCGCATTTACATAGGAGAAGATCCGTTGAACAATATCGTGGTTAACTTCGGAGGGCCGCAGGGATCGATCCTGGGTCCACTCTTGTTTCTAGTTCACATGAATGACCTAACCAAATTTCAAAGCTTCAAGATGCTGCAAACTATGCTGTGGTGAAGACACTTCCAATGATGACAGTGACTCTGATGAACTAGTGGCATTCGCAGATGACACTACAATTGCCTCCTGTGATACTAGCATGTCAGCACTCAAGAGTAAACTACAAGTCATCTTTGATGAAACTTACACATGGATGGACGCAAATCGACTTGTAATTAATGTGGAAAACCGTGTGTTCTCTTCTTTTCGAGGATCGGAACTCTTCATCCAAAAATAACTGGAATTACGACTTCTCGAGGAATGATTCGGCGACCAGAAATTGGTTTTGCCAGGTATCTAGGTGTACTTTTGGACGAAAACCTCCCCTTTTCACACCACATCCAGGCTGTGGAACTAAAGCTATCCCGCAATCTTGACATTATCAGAAAACTGAGGCACACACTTCCACAGAACCCTTTTGTCTACTTGACAACGGACTTCTGAAACCTCATCTCCAATATTGTGCAACATTTTGGCAGTCAACGTTCAAATCACACTTGAAGAAACTTGATTCAATCCATAGGCTTGCACTGAAAATAATTGAAAGCATAATGACTGTCTCTCTCTTGGTTCGCTCTACCGTCTTTCGTGCTCAGTTAATGTTTTTAGCTTCGTTTCCAGGTCACTTCCATCTCCTTTCTGCTATCTCTTTAGGTTGACATCTGAACAACATAATCAAAGTACCTGCGATCTGCTTTTGACATCTGGGTGAGACAAACACCAACAGTATGCTCGGATTTTTCCCTAGATGTGACTTGTGCTAAAGAGTGGAACATGATTCTGCAAGAGCTGAGATATAAGAGCTCATTTGGGTTCCTCAAAAATAATTTAACAAAATATTTAGTGAAAGGCCAATTAATTAGAGGTTAATTTGGATTAAGATAAGTTATAGTATTTAAGATTATTTTTATTATTTTATAGTATTTTAGGTGAGGTGATTGTGCTTCCGGGGGGAGGGAGGAACCCAATAGTTAAGGAAATAATAAGAAATTGAGGAGGAGGCGTGTGGTTGTCTTGGCAGTGAAGTGAGAGCCGTTCTGCATGATAATGATGAATATTTATATTTATGGGTCTCAACGTCTAAGGTGGGACAGAGCAGTGTTTTTTATGTTATTTAATTTTGTTTTCTTTTTAAAAGAGATCCCGATTGATTGATTGATTGATTGATTTATGGATGTTTCTCATCTTGGTTTATAATTTGGGTATCATTTTAAATTTTCCAGCGAATCAAACCTTTCCACGAATTGTTAGTTGTTAGTTCATATTTAATTCCATACAAAAATTAGTTGGTAGCAGCGCCTTTGACAGAAAAAGACATCCCAAGGACGGATTCAATTTAATTCAATATTTAATTCATAATTCATCATAATTCAATATATAGTTTAATTCATAGAGGTTATTTGTTGGTAAAGATTATTCCCAACAACAAGCTAAGGGTGAAAAGGACCTGCTTTATCTTACGTTATTGATAAATTAATTACGGACGGAGCACTTGGGCGCTGGTTTTCAAACAGATTGTGGTAACGAACTGTAAGTAAAGAATGACTCGGCCCAATAATAGCCGAAACTCTAAAAAAATTGAATTTTGATATCAATAGAAGCATCAAAAGAACTGGCTTATTATACTTATTACATGAAAAAAACAAGTTTTTTTCAACTGAAAGTAAGGAGCATCATTAAAACTTAAATCGAACAGAAATTATCATAGGCAGCTAAATAGCGCTGCCTAAGTAAAGAACGATGTTGGCACAATGTATTTTTTTTAGACCAGGGCACTTCGTATAGAAGGAGTTGTCGTAGAAACTTCGAAAAGGGCTCATTCGATTGGAAATTAGAAGGACTTGTGCACTTTTTAATAGCTGAAAGTGATTGGAAGGCAATTAACTTCCACCATTTCCCCAAACACATCAAATCAAAATCTTGATATAGCCATTTTGTTCAAAGTACTTGAAAGGTCTGGAAATTATATCTATGAGGATGACACTCCACCCAAAGCCTTCAGGACAAGGCTTTTAAGTTATGCCCTGGGGGCATAATATTAAAAGTATGAAACAAATGTAAAAATAAGGTAAATAATTGTTGAAAAACCACAGGTGCTAGCATATCCTTATTCAAAATTACCCCTAGATGTGTATGAAAACAGCGTCGCAGTGCCATTCCGCTCTCACGTTTAAATTTTGTAAGCGTTGGATCTATTAAACCCGAGGAAAATAACCAAAAACCTTAATATGATATAGTAAAAATTAACCCTAGGGGTTATAAACCTTAGGAAAAATTAAAAATATGAAACAAATGTTAAAATTTGGTTAATAATTGTTGAAAATCCTAAAGTGCTAGCATATCCTTGGTCAAAATTATCCCTAGATGAGTGTGAAAATGATGTATTGCCTTTCCGCTCTCATGTTTGAATTTTGTAAGCCTTGGATCTATTAAATCCGAGGAAAATAACGAAAAACATTAAAATAATATAATAAAAATTGTCAGACCTTTGGCTATAAACCCTAAAAAATGTTAAAAACATAAAACAAATGTTAAAATATGGTAAATAATTGCTGAAAATCCTTAAGTGCTATTATATCCTTAGTCAAAATTACTCCTAGATGTGTGTGAAAACGATATAGTATTGCCTTTCCGTTCTCATGTTTTATTTTTGTAAGCCTAGGATCTATTAAACCGGAGGAAAATAACGGGAAACACTGAATAATATAATAAAAATTCTCGAAACATTGGCCCCCTAAGCCCTATTTTTTCACGTTTATTTTTTGTTCGTCGTGTTTTTCAACTGTTTTTTCTCTGTTTTTAATAATGATTGTAAATTTCCTTGAAGTCTGTGTTTCTAATATCTATTTTTTAGCACGACTAAGGAGTTTACACAATTTAAGTACCTCTTCCGTCGTTATTGCTAGAAATACATTTAGAGCAATTTTGTCTAAAAATAAATATTCCCTCCTTATGTTTTGCAAGATCTATGTTTTCCCCAAACACATCAAATCAAAATCTTGATATAGCCATTTTGTTCAAAGTACTTGAAAGGTCTGGAAATTATATCTATGAGGATGACACTCCACCCAAAGCCTTCAGGACAAGGCTTTTAAGTTATGCCCTGGGGGCATATAAGGTTTTATAGAAAGTGTTGTCGTAGAAACTTCAAAAATGGCTCATTCGATTGTAAATTGTAAGGTCTAGTGCCCTTTTTAATAGTCGAAAGGGATTGAAGGACAACTAACCCCTCTCTCACGCCCACCACCATCCAATTAAAATTTTAGATTGACATTTTGTTCAACGTAGTTGAAAGTTCTGTAAATTAAATCATTGAGGATGAAAATACCCGCCCTTCCCCCCCCCCCACACACACACCCCTCAGGGCAAGGAATTTAAGTTACGCCCTGGGGGGATATAAGGTTTTTATAGAAAGTGTTGTCGTAGAAACTTCAAACAGGGCTTATTCGATTGGAAATTGAAAGGGCTAGTGTCCGTTTTAATAGTCGAAAGTGATTGGAGGAAAAATAACCCCCCTTTCACGCTCACCATTTCTCCAAACACATCTAATCAAAATTTTGAGATAGCTATTTTGTTCAACGTAGTTAAAAGGTTTGGAAATTAGGTTTTTGAGGATGACAAACCAGACACACCCCTCAGGACAAGGCTTGTAAGTTATGCCCTGAGGACATATATGGTTTTTATAGAAAGCGTTGTCGTAGAAGCTTCAAAATGGCTCATTCGATTGAAAACTGAAAGGGCTAGTGCCATTTTTAATTTTCGAAAGTGATTGAAGGACAACTAACCCACCTCTCACGCCCACCATTTCCCCAAACAAATCCAATCAAAATTTTGAGATAGCCATTTTGTTAAACCTATTTGAAAGTTCTGTATATTAGGTCGTTGAGGATGGAAACACGGATGACGGATGGGGAGGTGTGTAATGCCACGGTGGTGTGAACTGACATGGTGTATCACGTAGCGATGGGTTGGGAAAACTTGAATCACCGGATTGAGGCATAATTTTTACAAGAAATGTCTGAAAAATATAATATCTTAGGAATGATTATTAGGGGGTGTGAGTAGTCAAATAATGGTACTGTGGCAGAGCTTAAAAGTTAAGATGGAGGTGTTAAAACAATTTTTACTATGGAGGGTTGGGGGGGCGAAAGTCTAACTTGCACTCAAAGAAACGCTGTATTTTCGTTAAGGGTTCTCGGAGATACCTCAACAATGCCTAAAAATTTGTATCTAATATCAACCTTGCCCTCTGGAAATGATTGCTAGGTGGGAGGTAGCCGTAGAACTCCAGCTTCAGAGACCTGTTTTAAAGGTTCTTTTAACTAAATTTGCAATTTATAATCGATTTGACTCTAGCTCCATACATTTTTAATTTGCCGAGTCTAACTCCTAAAATATGGTAAATAATTGTTGAAAATTCACAGGTGCTAGCATATCCTTAGTCAAAATTGCTTTCAGATATGTGTGAAAACGGCGTCACAGTGCCATTCCACTCTCATGTTTGAATTTTGTAAGTCTTGGATCTATTGAACCCGAGGAAAAAAAGAATAATTTTAAAATAATATCTTAAAACTGTCGAAGCATTGGCCCCCTAACCCTTTGAAAATATTAAAAGTATGAAACAAATGTAAAAATAAGGTAAATAATTGTTGAAAAACCACAGGTGCTAGCATATCCTTATTCAAAATTACCCCTAGATGTGTATGAAAACAGCGTCGCAGTGCCATTCCGCTCTCACGTTTAAATTTTGTAAGCGTTGGATCTATTAAACCCGAGGAAAATAACCAAAAACCTTAATATGATATAGTAAAAATTAACCCTAGGGGTTATAAACCTTAGGAAAAATTAAAAATATGAAACAAATGTTAAAATTTGGTTAATAATTGTTGAAAATCCTAAAGTGCTAGCATATCCTTGGTCAAAATTATCCCTAGATGAGTGTGAAAATGATGTATTGCCTTTCCGCTCTCATGTTTGAATTTTGTAAGCCTTGGATCTATTAAATCCGAGGAAAATAACGAAAAACATTAAAATAATATAATAAAAATTGTCAGACCTTTGGCTATAAACCCTAAAAAATGTTAAAAACATAAAACAAATGTTAAAATATGGTAAATAATTGCTGAAAATCCTTAAGTGCTAGCATATCCTTAGTCAAAATTACTCCTAGATGTGTGTGAAAACGATATAGTATTGCCTTTCCGTTCTCATGTTTTATTTTTGTAAGCCTAGGATCTATTAAACCGGAGGAAAATAACGGGAAACACTGAATAATATAATAAAAATTCTCGAAACATTGGCCCCCTAAGCCCTATTTTTTCACGTTTATTTTTTGTTCGTCGTGTTTTTCAACTGTTTTTTCTCTGTTTTTAATAATGATTGTAAATTTCCTTGAAGTCTGTGTTTCTAATATCTATTTTTTAGCACGACTAAGGAGTTTACACAATTTAAGTACCTCTTCCGTCGTTATTGCTAGAAATACATTTAGAGCAATTTTGTCTAAAAATAAATATTCCCTCCTTATGTTTTGCAAGATCTATGTTACAATTGGCCAGAAGAAGACCGTCATGAGCTTGAAATCACGCCTGATGTGTCATTTAATAGTCAGAAATGTGTCTTATGACGTCACGGGAATGTGTTTTTATCTATAATATAATGACTAGGACAGAACATTAAGAATGGGAGTTCCGTCGTGTTTCTTGGAGAGCTTTCCCACTGGAAGAAAATTGACCTTTAAAGTCCTAGCGAGGACAAAGAACTAAAGAAAAAAAGATAAAGAACTAAAGAATAGAAATAAGAAATGCTTTGAACTTTTCGAGCGAAAAATAAAATTCCAGAAAATTATTACTTGACAGTGATGCGCCCCGTCATTACATAAAAGTGTGCGCTGACTTTACATATTGTGTGCGCCTTCGTTAAGTTAAAAGAAAGAATAAAAATGCTTTGAACGTTTCGGCCAAAAATAAACTGCCAAAGAAGTATTACTTGACAGTGATGATTGCGCAATCATTACGTGACATCACATAGGGCGTGTGCTGTCATTAAGTTACTATCGGGGGTTCCCGATGTGTCCTGGAGTCTAGCTTGTCATATACGATGGTTTCATTCACCTTTAAAGTCCTAGCGACGACAAAGAAATAAAGAAGAAAAAAGAGAAAGAACTAAAGAATAGAAATAAGAAATGTTTTGAATTTTTCGGACGAAAAATAAAATTCCAGAAAATTATTATGTGACAGTGATGCGCCCCGTCATTACATAAAAGTGTGCGCTGACCTTACATAAAGTGTGCACCTTCGACAGTTAAAAGAAAGAATAAAAATACTTTGAACGTTTCGGTCAAAAATAAACTGCCAAAGAAGTATTACTTGACAGGGATGATTGCGCAATCATTACGTGACATCACATAGGGTGTGTGCTGTCGTTAAGTTACAATCGGGGGTTCCCGATGTGTCCTGGAGTCTAGCTTGTCATATACGATGGTTTCATTCATATTAGACCTGACTGTCTAAAACGGGGTGTGTAGTGTGACGTCATTGGAGTCTAGAGGGGTATTTCGTGGGAATCTTAGCAGCTGGTCACTAGAAACAGGGATGGTACTCCACAGGTGTGAGGGATTAGGAGCTCCCCTATCTGACCCTTTGAAATCCCATTCTAGCTAAAGTGCAAGGGTGTGTCGTGACATCAGAGGGCTCCCGTAGGAATCCCATGCTAATTTCCTATCAGAGCGTTTAAAGGTGAGGGGGTGTCGTAACGTCAGAGGGTGGGAATCTTGCCAGCTGGAAACAGGGGCTGTCGTGATGTCACGGGGCTCCCGTGGGTATCTTGCCAGCTAGAAACAAATTTGAACTCCGTGAGAATCTGGACAGCTAAAACCAGGACTCCCGTGGGAATCTTGCCAGGGGTCTCGTGATATCATAGGGCTCCCGTAGGAATCCCATGTTAATTTCCCTATCTGACCATTTAAAATCCTATGTTATTTTTCTATGAGCCAATTTAAAGTACGAGCGTGTGTTCCCTTTAATATATGGGCTAGTAACCCCTATTATTAGTGCTTGTGTACTATTCCGACCACACTCCTATTAATTATATACAAAAAAAATACTGAAACACTTGGAATCCTGGGAATCTTGCCAATACTAAAACAAAACAGCGGCACCTGGTCACGGAAAAAGGGATGCGCCGTTAAACCTTCTTCTTGCGCCGTTAAACCACTGGAAGAAAGCAGTAGGGCCTAGGGATGTCGTGAAATATATTATGGCATTACTACTCCTGTAAGTTGTAAAATTTGCCCATTATTTGCATATAGTATTTGCTATTGCGAAGCTTACAGACATTGTTTTTTTGGGGGGGGGGGGGGATTTTGTAATTGGGGTGGGTTTCCACGGGGAGAATTTCATGTGGAGAGGGACAATTTCGGAGGTATGCTGTCCAGGAAGAATTTTATATGGATGATTTGAGAGAATTCCTATACGAAATTCTTTTTATTTGTCTTACTTTGTCTTTACCAGCTGAATTTTGCACATGGATATGTTCCGGAGGAATTTTCCTGGAGCACTTTTCAGCGGGTCGGATTTCCGGGGAAAAATTACCACGGAAGGGGGATTCCTGGGGTGATCTGAAAAACGATTAGAAATTAAAGTATTTTCAAATGAAAGTATGCTAAAGATAATTTTTCAGGCTGAATCGTTTGCAAGAAGTTTTACAGAGGCGGAGATTTTCAGCGAGGATTGAATTGTCCAGAGGGAATTTTACGAAAGAGGAATATGTTTTATGTGGGAGGAAATTTCCACGGAGGAATTTCCCGTGAGGGGAGGGAATTTTTCATGGAGGGTGCCAGAATTAGCCAGAATTAGCGACTTTTTTTTTGAAAAACGAAGAAAAATTAAATTAAAAAAACAAATTCTTTTTCAGTTGAAAGAAACAAGCAACATTAAAACTAAAAAAAAACATAAATCATTCCGTATATGAAGGGGTTACCCCGTCTCAATACCTTGTTGTTTACGCTAAAGTTTTTTTAATTTTTAAAAAAGCTTCCTATTCATAGGCAGTGCAATCGCACTGCCTAAGAAAAGAACGAGGGCAACTGACCCCCTTCTCATGCCCACCTTTTCCCCAAACACATCCAATCAAAATTTCGAGATAACAATTTTGTTCACGCAGTTGAAAGTTCTGGAAACTAGGTCTTTGAGGATGACAACCCCCGCCCCAACAGCCCTCTGGTCAAGGGTTGTATGCCCTGGGGACATATAAGGTTTTTATAGAAAGCATTGTCGTAAAAACTTGAAAAAGGGCTCATTCGATTGGAAATTGAAATGGATAGTGCCCTTTTTAATAGTCGAAAGGGATTGGAGGGCAACTAACACCCCTTCCACGCCCGCCATTTCCCCAAATGCATCCAGTCAAAATTTTTAGATAGCCATTTTGTTCAACGCAGTTGAAAGGTCCGGAAATTATATCTTTGAGCTGGACAATCCCCCCACAGTCTTCAGGGCAAGGGTTGTAAGTTATGCCCTGGGGCCATATAATGTTTATATAGAAAGTGTTGTCGTAAAAACTTGAAATATGGCTCAATTGGAAGTCAACTAGCCCCCCTCTCATGCCCACCATTCCCCCAAAAAATTTTGGGGGACTTAGTATCGAATTATTTTTTTTCTATACCACGGTACTTTGTATCGAAGGAGTTGTCGTAGAAACTTCGAAAAGGGCTCATTTGATTGGAAATTGAAGTGACTAGTGCCCTTTTTAATAGCCAAAAGTGATTGGAAGGCAACTAACAACCCCTCCACGTCCAGTATTTCCTCAAACACATCCAATCAAAATTTTGATATAGCCATTTTATTCAGCGCAGTTGATTTCCAGATAGAAACTATGTTTTTGAGGAGGACACTCCCCTCCACAGCCGTCAGGGCAAGGTTTGTAAGTTATGCCCTGGGGTCATATAAGGTTTTTATAGAAAGCTTTGTCGTAGAAACTTCAAAAAGGCTTCATTCGACTAGAAATTCAAAGGACTAGTGCCCTTTTTAGTAGTCGAAAGTGATTGGAGGGCAACTAACCCCCCTCTCACGCCCACCTTTTCCCCAAACACATCCAATCAAAATTTCGAGAAAGCCATTTTGTTCAACGTATTTGAAAGTTCTGAAAATTAGGTGTTTGAGGATGACACCCCCCACAGCCCTCAAGGCAAGTGTTGTAAGTTATGCCCTGGGGGCATATAAGGTTTTATAGAAAGTGTTGTCGTAGAAACTTCAAAAAGGGCTCATTTGATTGGAAATTGAAATAGCTAGTGCCCTTTTTAATAGTCGAAAGTGATTGTAAGGCAACTAAAACCGCTTCCACGCCCACCATTTATCCAGACACATCCAATAAAAATTTTGAGAAGATATTTTGTTCAAAGTAGTTGAAAGGTCCGGAAATTATATCTTTGAGGAAGAAACTCAGCCCTCAGGGTAAGGGTTGTAAGTTATGCCCTGGGGGTATATATGATTTTGTTTAAAACTTTGTGGCAGAAACTTGAAAAAGGGCTCATTCGAATGAAAATTTAAAGGGCTAGTGTCAAAAATAGTCAAAAATGATTGGAGGGCAACTAACCCCCCTCTCACGCCGAAATTTTACCCAAACACATCCAATCAAAATTTCTAGATAGTCATTTTGTTCAACTTAGTGAAAAATTTGCGAAATTAGGTCTTTGAGGATAATAACCTCGTCAGAGCCCTCAGGGGAAGGGTTGTAAATTATGCCCTGGGGATATAAGGTTTTTATAGATAGCGATGTTGTAGAAACTTCAAAAACGGCTCATTCGATTGAAAATTAGAAGGGCTTGTGCCCTTTTTAATCGTCAATAAGTTATTGGAGGATAACTAACACCTCTCTCACACCCATCATTTCCCCAAACACATCCAATCTAAATTTTGAGATAGCCTTATTGTTCGAAGTAGTTAAAAAGTCCGGAAATTATGTTTTTGAGTATGACACTTCATCCACAGCCCTCAGGGCCAAGGTTGTAAGTTATGCCCTGGGGCCATATAAGATTTTTTTTTATAGAAAGCATTGTCGTAGAAACTTCAAAAGGCTCATTCGATTGAAAATTGAAAGGGCTAGTGCCGTTTTTAATAGTCGAAAGTGATTGGAGGGCAGGTAACCCCTCTCTCACACCCACCATTTCCCCAAACACATCCGATCAAAATTTTGAGATAGCCATTTTATTCAACGTAGTTGAAAGGTTCGGAAATTATGTCTTTGAGGATGGCCATCCTTCCCCCGCAGCCCTCAGGGCAAGGTTGTAAGTTATGCCCTGGGAGCATATAAGGTTTTTATGGAAAGCGTTGTCATAGAAGCTTCAAAAGGGCTCATTCGATTGGAAATTGAAAGGGCTAGTGCCCTTTTTAATAGTCGATAGTGATTGAAAGGCAACTAACACCCCTTCCACGCCCAGCATCTCCCCAAACACATCCGATCAAAATTTTGATATAGCCATATTGTTCAGCGTAGTTCATTTCTAGATAGAAAATATGTTTTTTAAGAAGATACTCGCTCCACAGCCCTCAGGGCAAGGGTTGTAAGTTATGCCCTGGGGGCATGTAAGGTTTTTATAGAAAGCTTTGTCGTAGAAACTTCAAAAAGAGCTCATTCGTTTGGAAATTCAAAGGGCTAGTGCCCCTTTTTAATATTCAAAAGTGATTGGAGGGCAACTAACCTCCCTCTCACGCCCACCATTTACCCAAATATATTCAATCAAAATTTTGAGAAAGCAATTTTTTAACTTACTTGAAAGTTCTTGAAACTAGGTCTTTGATGATGACAACCCCCCCTGCAGCCCTCAGGGCAAGGGTTGTAAGTTATGCCCTGGGAGCAAATAAGGTTTTTATGGAAAGCGTTGTCGTAGAAACTTCAAAAGGGCTTATTAGATTGGAAATTGAAAGGGCTAGTGCCTTTTTAAATAAATAAAAGTTATTGGAGAGCAACTAACGCCCTCTCACGCCCACCATTTCCACAAACACATCTGATCAAAAATTTGAGATAGCAATTTTGTTCAAAGTAAGTAAAGTAGGATCTTCAATTTCTATGGATGCCATAGGACAAAATGTATATGTATGGTCTACACATTTTCAAAGAGAGCGAGTAGCTTAATACATATAGGTACTACTTCTATAGATGCTATAAAACTTTTAAGAAAGAGTGAGTATCTCCATGCATATAGGTAATACTTCTATGGATACTCTACACCTTTTCAAAAAGAGTGAGTATCCCCTCACAATGTCGTATGGATTTGAGTATATTATGTTCCTTCCTGTGCTATTCTACGACTTTATGTTCCTTAGCATGCATCAATTGATATGGACGGTACAAGACTTGGCAGACATATTTTTTTAAGTTCAATAACCAAAAACTAGAAATCGTCAAATTGCGTATTCAAAGGTGGTCTCTTTGTAAAAATACCAGTTTACAGCTGGAGGGCTTATACTCGTGTTTTTCCGGTATAAATAAAGATGCAATTGATCTTTGCGGATCAGTTGATTAATAGATCTTACATTAAGCCTATTAGAATCAAATTTATTTTTTGTAATGGACAACAAATGAATTATGGTGGTAAGTAAATACACATTATTCTTGATTTATCATAATCCTTTTTTTTCCTTCAGTTACCAATTAACTATCTATCATCTGGGTTGCACACAGAAAGCGAACTCCTGTTACTACACGACGCAAACCCTCGAAGTAAACAATCATAATTACATATCTACGATAAAATTCGCATGCTCTATAACAGCTGTTTAGATATTTTGACTAAAAGGGTACTTTTGTCGCTTCTCGTGAAAATTCAAATCCATATTTCACTGCAGTCTTAATTAGGCAAACTCGATGAAAGGAACATCGCCTACTCAGCTAATAATCAGGGTAAATTATTGCAGAGAAAAAAGAGGAGTTGGGGAAGGGTGCAATCCCCACCATTAATGTTCTGAATAAATTTTAGACGTAGCTAATACTTGAAATTGTATTTTTTTTTTATGTATCGTATTTAAAAATGTGTTTTATGGCATTCCATACAGGTATAGGCTATTTGGCTCTAAATGTTTCTTATGTTCCTTACAGAAATATCACGTGTTTAAAACTATAATTGAACAATACGGCTCCTTTAAATACAAACAATATCGTTAATGTATTTGGAGTGGACTTTGGGGTGGTGGGAGGGGTGCAATCCCCACTATTAATATTCTGAATAAATTTCAAACGTAGCTAATAGTTGAAATTATATTTTTTTCATGTGTCGTATTTAAAAATGTGTTTTATGGCCTTCCATACAGGTATAGGCTATTTGGTTCTAAATGTTTCTTACGTACTTTACAGAAATATCACGTTCTTAAGACTATAATTGAACAATACTTCTCCTTTAAATACAAACAATATCGTTAATGTATTTGGAGTGGGCTTTGGGGTGGTGGGAGGGGTGCAATCCCCACCATTAATATTCTGAATAAATTTCAAACGTAAATGATAGTTGAAATTATATTCTTTTTTCATGTATAGTCTTTAAAAATGTGTTTTATGGCATTCCATACAGGTATAGGCTATTTGGCTCTAAATGTTTCTTATGTACCTTACAGAAATATCTCGTTTTTAAGACTATAATTGAATAATACGTCTCCTTTAAATACAAACAATATCGTTAATGTATTTGCAGTGGGATTTGGGGTGGTGGGAGGGGTGCAATCCCCACCATTAATATTCTGACGTAGCTAATAGTTTATGACGTAGTTAAGTTTCAAACGTAGCTAATAGTTTATAAGGGAGGGGGGCAAAGTATTTAGTTAAAATAAAGCTAGGAGGGGGGAATTAAGTTTTGAGGGAGGTGTAAAATGGTACTTATTTAATACCCCGGTAAACAGTTGACTAGAAAAGACTGAAATTGATTTTTATTTCCAGGACTCTGATATTCAAACATCAAGTCAAAAGCGACCAAACCTCGATGGCGAGTCTGGCACCAATGACATTTAAGAGTTCAATTTTGAAGCTATTTTAGAGGAAGGTGGCATGCCGTCTCCTGATAATTTTGATATGTCGATATTAGATGATTTATTGGCTATGGTAGACAATATTCAAAATCCTCAGGAATTCCATTCTTCCCCCTTGATAACAATGGACCCATTGTTATCAAGTGTGTGTGTGTGTGTGTGTGTGTGTGTATGTGTGTGTGTGTGTTTCTGTATGTGTCTATATTTCTTTGTGTGTCTGTGTCTTTGTGTGTGTGTTTGTGTGTTTGGCGGTGTATGTTTTGTGGGTGTGTTGAGTGGTGTTGATTGTGTCTGGGTGTTTGTGTGTGTGTGTGTGGTGGTTTTTTTTTGTATGTGTTTGTGGGTGTTTGGTCGTGTTGGTGTTTTTGTTTGTGTGTTTGTGTTTGTGTGTGTGTGTGTTTGTGTGTGTGTGTGTGTGTGTGTGTGTGTGTGTTTGTGTGTGTGTGTGTGTGTGTGTGTGTGTGTGTGTGTGTGTGTGTGTGTGTGTGTGTGTGTGTGTGTGTGTGTGTGTGTGTGTGTGTGTGTGTGTGTGTGTGTGTGTGTGTGTGTGTGTGTGTGTGTGTGTGTGTGTGTGTGTGTGTGTGTGTGTGTGTGTGTGTGTGTGTGTGTGTGTGTGTGTGTGTGTGTGTGTGTGTGTGTGTGTGTGTGTGTGTGTGTGTGTGTGTGTGTGTGTGTGTGTGTGTGTGTGTGTGTGTGTGTGTGTGTGTGTGTGTGTGTGTGTGTGTGTGTGTGTGTGTGTGTGTGTGTGTGTGTGTGTGTGTGTGTGTGTGTGTGTGTGTGTGTGTGTGTGTGTGTGTGTGTGTGTGTGTGTGTGTGTGTGTGTGTGTGTGTGTGTGTGTGTGTGTGTGTGTGTGTGTGTGTGTGTGTGTGTGTGTGTGTGTGTGTGTGTGTGTGTGTGTGTGTGTGTGTGTGTGTGTGTGTGTGTGTGTGTGTGTGTGTGTGTGTGTGTGTGTGTGTGTGTGTGTGTGTGTGTGTGTGTGTGTGTGTGTGTGTGTGTGTGTGTGTGTGTGTGTGTGTGTGGGTGTGTGTGTGTTTGTGTGTGGATTCTATTAACAAAATTCGTAATTTATTATGCACTTGTATTATAAATAATGCTATAAGCAAAAAATTTTAATTTATTATGAATTTGTTTGATAAATAATAATACGAATACAAATCCAATTAAGAAAAAACACACATTTGTTTGATAAATAATGTGAATACAAATCCAACGAAGGAAAAAATAAATAGTGTGCTATAATTGTGATAAAACTTTCCTCAAAGAAAAAAAACTCAATCCTTTCATTTTAGTTTCAGGGGAAGATACAAAAACAACTGCCTTCCCTGGCCCGGGACTTCAGAATATCATGGGTAATTGTCCACTCTCACCGGAACAATCAGATGATATTAGTGAAGGTACGTCATTTACTAGCCCCCCGGATTTCCAGTTTACAACGGAAGAAATGAATAGTCTTATGGAAATTTTGGATCTAATGTTTCAGGGGACATTTTTGATGATGATTTAATTATTAGTGAGTTAGATCACGTACAAGTAGATACAGAACATGGAAATATTGTCATATCCTCGGAACTACGTAAATTTTATCTATTGGACTCCTCTCTAGGACACTTGCAAACACACAGGTTAGAATTTAATCGTCCCTGGGAATGCCGGGTTTACGGAGGTGTCATTTTAACAGATCATGTAAATGTTCTTCTTACCTACATCGACCGAATTCGAGCACTTATTGAGATTCAGATTCAGAATTGGGGGGGGGGGTCAGGGGGAGATTAAGGCATCAGCCAATAAAAAAGTTTATTTACAAAAGGGGAAATCAGGGGACAATTTTTATTTTCATTTTTCAACTGGCAACCAAACTTTTTACCCTGGTCTAATTGAATTTGAGGCTAATTTTTTCAATTGGGTCAATAAATTAATATCAACTTTGGACACATTCAATGAGAGGGGGAGCGGGTCTACAATTTTATATATTGAATTTATGGATCTGAATCTTGGTAGATTTAAAAAAAAATTATTTTAAGGGGGGCGGGTAGTAATCGACAAATAAAATGCCACCCAGATTTGTCGGCTACCAAAGGGGTTCAGAGTTTCAAGTTTGAAACGAGGCTGCAATGTTTTAAATATGCATTTTTAGCAGCAGCCCATAAAACATTGAAAGATGATTCAACAATGAAAAATCTCGACAGACTTGCACGTAATGGTGGAGACAATTTCCCTAAAGTAAATTTTGATTCTTTAGAGGGAAAGTATCCGGTGTCCTTAAAAGAAATAACCATACTTGAAAAAGCAAATGAAAATCTTGGGTTGGGGGGTGGTTGTTCTCGAGTATGACACAGAATTTGTAAATGGGGGAAGGAAACCAAATAAAAAAGGGGTTTTATATTCAGTTAGGACACCGTTGGTAGATAATGTTAAAAATTGGGTTTGGATTGCCTATGAGCCCCCCAAAGATGTAAACTCCTATGGTCATTTTTTCCCCGTTACGGCAATAAGTCGACTCTTGTCTCAAGGTGTTCAGAAAGGGGAACGTCACTATCGCCCTATGTGTCTTTCTCTATTTACAACTGAAAGAACATTCACGAATCACATGAGATATTGTAAACTTCATGGCAATCAAAGAATAGAAATGCTGACAGGGGACAAAGCTACTTTACAATTTAAAAACTTCTAAAATTCCCTGCTACAGATTTATAAAGTATCTTTGGACTTTGAATCGAGAGTGTTGGAGGTATTGGACCCATCAAGGCCAAATATAGTCAAGGAACACAAACTCGTTGCGTGTTCCTATGCGCATGCCCGGCGCGATTCCGCCAATAAAATGCAATTGGAAGAGTTTTTTGTGACTATGGATGAGGAGGGTAGGTATGGAGAAATTATTGGTGTGTTTAATAAAAACAGCGAACGGTGCAACTTCACGATTGCGTCACACCAACTACCCAATGTCATTATCAGATAAGGAGCAACGGGCACTAGAAAAGGGGACAGTTTATTGGGTTTGCAGGGGTTATCTTGCCCCAAAAGACGCTGTTCAGGATCATAATCACCTTATTGACCCCAATTCAACGGGGAAAAGTAACTTTCGGGGGTGGGCTCACAATTCATGTAATTTAAAAATTAAACAGCAGCTCTTTCTTCCGGTTTTATACATAATTCTAACTATTATCTGAAGTATGTGCTACCAGCAATGGCACATCTTCAAAGAAATGGAGCTGTGGATGAAGCATGGGTGATAGACAGCTTTTCCTACAAAATCATTCCTAAATCATCAGAAAATTTGTTTTTTTTTAATTTATGTGGAGATATGTTGAAGACGACGTTGAGTACACGAATAAAATTCGCTTTTTAGATTCCTTCAGTTTTTTTCCCAAATCTTTGAGCGAATTAATTCAAGTGCAGAAAAACGATGACGGCTGCAACGCTTTCCCCATTCTCAAGCAACGATTTACAAATGATTTATATGATTTGTTGAAGGTCAAGGGCATGTATCCTTATGACTATTACAGCTCCATGTTGAGATTCGCCGAGGAAATTATTCCTTCGATCGAATCATTTTAAGACAGTCTACATGATCGTACGTGTAATCCTGATGCATACAGTTTTTCCAAAAAAGTGTGGGCCGAGGGAGGGAGTAAAAAAGGGTTTGACTACTGCAAGCTGTATTTGTTAAGTGATGTGCTAACCTTTTTAGACATTATGTGCAAAAATACAGACAAAATATATGAGGAATTTAATCTTGATTTACGATATTATTTTTAATCTCCTCATCTGGTATTGGACCTCATCCTAAAAATTAGCGAGGAAAAAATCTGGCTCATCACTGACATCGATCAGCACCTGTTTATCGAAAGGTCAATGAGGGGTGGATACGTTTTTCATGGGGATCGTATCTTGAAAACTGATCCAAGTGGAGAGAAGACGGGAACAAAATCGGATGCAGTGATCCTTGATATGAATTCCCTCTACCCCTCGGCCATATCTCATTATGCGCTACCCTGCGATGACTATGAATGGCTCAATTACCCTCAAGCCTCCAATTTCCCCAACATTGACAGTGTTGAGGAGAATGGGCCGGTTGGATGGTTTTTTGAAATTGATGGGGAGATACCAGTTGAGCTTCACGATTCAGTAAAGGATTTTTTTTTCCATGCATCAATAGACCTGTGTCTAGGGACTATTCGAGTCCCCGCAACAGACGCTTAGTCGAGGTGGAGGGATTGCATTGGACACCTTCAAAACAAAAACTTTTGCCGACCTCCTGCCGAAGAAAAATATTGTTGTACATCATGTGGCATTAAAATGAATGTGCAACAACGGTTCCAATGTCATAAAGGTTCATAGAGCCCTCCAGGTCAGTCAAAAACCCTATATGAAAACGTTTGTTGACACTTTTGTCAAAAAACGTTCTGAAGCGCAGACAAAAGCCGAAAAAGAAATCTATAAGCTTATTTTAAATTCGGCTTTTGGTAAAATATGCGAAAGTGTTCGCAATAGGAATCTTTGTGTTGTCTTGACCTATCCTGAACAATGTACTCGAATTACTACCGATCCAAATTACACTTCCTTTACAATCATTGGCCCGGACATGGTACTATTGAATAGGAAAAAAAGAAGCATTGTCCTGAATAAAAATATTGCTGCAGGCAGTGCGATCTTGCAGATATCTAAAAAGCTCATGTTGGAATTCTACTACGATGTGGCTAGGGTACAGTGGCCGGAGAAGGGACAAGTAGAGGTCTGCTACGGGGACACAGATTCTCTACTGTTAAAAGTAAAAACTCAAAACCTACTTGATGATTTGGCGCACGGTCAAATCATTAGCTCACGGATGGACTATACCAACTGGAGTGGGGAGGTCTACCTAGAGCTAGTGAAACGTCGGGCGCCAAATCAACTTTTATTTTTCAGATCAGATACGGGAAGTGACATGATTTCCCGTGGCATGTTTGCAAGTCCGAAGGTGTACTTTATACTGACACACGACGAGGAAATCAAAACACGCTGCAAAGGAGTACCCAAGCGCTATGTAGATACGAATTTTGACATGGACGTTTATAGGAATTGTATTGTCAAAAATACAATTCCACGAGCTAAATTGTCGGCAATTCGTTCGTTAAACTGCAGGAACTTCACTGTAAATATAGAAAAAATTGCCATGAGTACCATTTCCGATCAGGTCTATGTTTGTCAAGACGGTGTGACCACCCTCCTCCTGGTGCACTATTTAACTTCCGACCGAGCCGAATGTGTTAGTCATAGGGAAAGTCTCGGTTTGAGTAAAGGCCAATAAAACAATTTTTCCCAAAACCTAGGGGGGAGACTCGCGCCCGGGGGGGGGGGCCGTCGGTCGCCCGGACGGCCGCCAGTGGGGGGCGCCGCCACCAACGGTATCTTTTTTTACTTAGAGTAGATTTTTTTTGTACTTTTGTAAATATACATGTTGTTGTGTTCAAATTAAAAATGGTGTAAAAAAAGTGATATTATTCTGAGTGTATTTTTCATTAGATGTTGTATTTTTTTTATAAATAAAAAAGTATATTTATTAAAGTGCTTTTTTTCTAGTGCATTTTTAAAATAAATATTTATGTTTTTTCCTATAAATAAATTAAAAAAAATCTTAAGTGTATTTTTCTTGTTTAATGTGTTTTTTTTTCTTTAATGTATTATTTGTTAAGTGCTGTTTTTATGTTAATAATACAAGAAATATGATTCTTTATTGATTTTGTTCTCATTATTCTTGAACAGACTAGTAGTACTAATAGGGAAATTATTTAGTAATTAGACAACTATAGTCTACAGCTAGTTGTAGGTGAACTGTTGAAGGGAATATGTATCAATTTAAAACACCATTCAGATCGTTTCTGTGCGGTCCACCAATGTCAGGCAAAACGAAACTCTTAACTAAAATAATTAAAAATTGCGATAAAATGTTTGTGGAAAAGCCGAAAAAATCTACTATTGTTACAGTATTTGGCAGGAGTCATACGATAAAATAAAAGCAATTGGCATATCGGGGTTGGTGCAACTACAATTCATACAGGGACTTGATGTGTTCAGCATTATTGAACCAAACTCTTGGCTTATTATTGACGATTTAGCTGAATCTATTGAACAATGGTCCCAGGAAAAGCTAAAACTGTTCACTCTTCACTCTCATCTTGAACAGATTTCCATTAATATAGTTCTACACAATCTCTTTCATCAGAGCAAATGTATGCAAACACTTGCATTGAACTGCACTTACTATATCATCTACAGAGTTGTTCGTGATTCTAAATCGCTAATAACTCTCAATAAACATATATACTCCGGGGCACCTAAATTTCTGCTCTCAGCATACAATCAGGCAACTAATAAGCCCTACGGCTATATCCTATTGGATCTTAATCAAAATACACCCTAGGATTTACGTGCAGTCACATATATTTGTTACCCAGAAATTACAGTATATCTCCCCGTGAACAGTAAAGAGACTTATTAGTTGCAATCATGACATTGAAGAAACTACATGAAAATAGACATTTATTTTCCGTTCTAAGCACTTCAAAACCTCCACTTAGGAAAGCCATACTCAAACATGGTATTGACAATGATTTCATTAATCTAATATCCGAACTTTGTTTAAATTTGACTGAGGGCAATGTTCAACTGCCAGAAGTAGTTAAGCAACAGGCAAAGCAACATCTTTCCATTGTGCGTACATTGGTCTATAAAAAAAGGAAATAATTTTAAAAGGAAACGCCTTCTTCAGGCGGGTGGTAGCTTTTTCACACTTTTACTACCGATAATTGCAAGACTTGTAAACAGTTTTCTCTAGATGGCTAAACCCTATAAATTGACTCCAATAGAACTCGCTCTCTCACCCGTGGAGCACTTTGAGGACAATCTGAGTAAATTCATTGACAACGAGAATATTAAGGATGATAAAAAACTGCTTTTACTTAAAGATGCACTTCGCTGAGTGGACAAACATAAGCCCTATCGTGCGAAGGCCAGTGGTATTGATCACAAAAAAGAACCATCTCCTCAGGATTCTTCTGCTATCGCTACTGCTGCTGTTGGAACACAATTAAAGAAGGAGGAACAAAGTAAACGACTCATAACATATATCATGGAAAGTGGTCAAGATCATTACTCAAGTTGATAGCACTGGGAAGGGGATTATAATTCAGGGCAAGAGCTATAATCTACTTGATTTAATCTATGATATGGTTACAAATCGTAAAGGACTATTATCATTTGACGCTCATCTATACAACTTTCCAAATACATTAAACTTCCCCAAAAGCCTTATTAGCAATAGACAAATTCTAAAAAAATTAAATGAACATGCACCATCATCAACACCATTAAAACATGAACATGAAGAAGAAGAAGAAGATTTTAAATCAATCTTGGAAAATACTAGAACACCTAGTTAAAACATTGATTTGACAATAAGGAGGAGGAGAATACCACTGATAGCTAGAAAAAAGTGAAGACTTATCAAGTCAACGTCACCACCACCACCGCCAATCACTAGTATACAAAAGGATAGCATAAATTAGACAGCCTGTTTGAAGTCAAATTGTCGGAAGTTATGTAAGGTCCGTATTAAAAAGTTGGCGCGGCTGAAAGTATGAGTCCCCTAATCCCTCTTTCCCAAGCAACTCTCGTCTACTCTAAAAATGCATGAAAACGCCTAAAAGATAAAATCAAATTCGCTCTACCAAAAAAGCACAGGAGTTGTGGAAATCGCTATTAAAAAACTAAATCTCTTTTCCCACTGCATATAATGCAAGCAGATCTATTAACTCTAGATGAGAGTCAAAGACGTCACAGTACACCGTAAAAGTATATTCCGCTTTCAATCAGTTTTTTTATTCGCTAAGCGTATGCAATTCCGGTCAAAGGGAGGTATTGAAGTTGCTCGGGCTATTGAAAGTATTATTGAACATGATTCTTATAAAAAAATTCAAAGGGATTGCGGCAGTGAATTTTTTAATCCCCATTTTAAAAAAGTACTAGTGAAATATAATACACTTCTCTATAATAGTCATAGTCCTATAAAGGCTGCATCGGCCGAACGAGTGATAAGAACTCTTCGACTTTTATTTTCAAGATATTGTACATTGAAAAATACATCTGCTTTTATTCATGATTTAGATAAAATCATGTTGATTTATAATCAGCGGCCTCATCGATCCTTGTCCAACTCAACCCCAACGGAAGATCGTTATTCTGATCATGATACAATTGATACTTTTCTTAAACAATGTTCCAATGAAACGATTATCAAGAAAAAAGTTAATGTTGGTGATACAGTTCGAATTAATAGAACATGTAATGTTTTTGAAAAAGGTAATTACTTGTGGTCCACAGAACTTTTTAAAGTGGCAAAAATCCTAGACACTAAACCCATAACTTATCGTTTGCGCGATACCAAAGATGAAGACATTCTCGGCGGTTTTTATGACTATGAACTATAAAAAGTTAAAAATAATAGTAAAATCTATCAAATTGAAAAGATATTAAAGACTCGTACTCACAGGGGTAAGAAACAGTTACTTGTTCGGTGGCTAGGATACAACTCTGATTTTGATTCTTGGATCGGTGTTGAAGATATTGACAATGCCCAATGATTTTTATGTAACATTTATGTCCACTGTTTCCGGTCCTCTCTACAATGACTTGAATAAAACAAGTGATTTTTGGACGAAACTTTCCCCCGGCATCAAATTCGACGGTGCGTATGAAGTGGCTCTTGTATACTGTATTCTCAAAAATACCTATGACATCCTGAGAAAGGATCGTGTGTATGATATAAAAGTTATACCATTCGATTGGTCACTCTTTGTCGAGTATGAATTGGTTGAAGCACTTAAATCTAGTGAATATCCACATATAAAATTGAAATATATTGAATATGATAGCATGACAGATTTGTGTCGTACAATCAAGAGAAAAATTGCATATCGTAGGAATGGTACATTCCATTTTAATTATTCAATGGAACACAATAGGATTTACATTACCTCACCTGTTGACACTGAAATTATTCATCTCAATGATAATCTGAGAGATTTTCTTGGTTTTAAACCGATATGATACATGGGGAAAACGCTGGCACTGTTAACGGGATAGATCAAGTTATTTTTGCTGATTATCCACCTGGTCTCGCCACGGACTCTTGCAATTTTCTTTATGCATCCTTTGTAGAAACATCGAGCTGGTAATTCAAATGTCCCCCTCCTACGTATTCTTGAACGAAAAACAACTCATGAACTTGTTCATCACTATAATATAAAGCATCTTCAGTATGTTCCTGTAAACACTTCGTATTTGGAACTCTGTCAGTTAACACTAAGAAGTGAATTGGGTGATCCTCAAGCAATAACGAAAGGCTTAGCAGTGGTTACATGTCATTTTCGACCCATTGTCAGCGACACCACCAGCACCACCTAAAAAGAACAATAGAAGAATTCCATTTGTCTGTCCTGATATCAATTGCTATGTTGGTGCTCTGAGTCCATGTCAAATAGGTCATGGATCGGACTACTACAAGGGGTGTACTACAATGTCTGGCTATGATCTTGGTAGCTGGTTTGCTAGGCTATTTCGTTCTGAACTATCCCATGCCAGAAAATATCTTGTACCTTCTGCATAGAATTTTACTGCCTCAACACTACAAGACTGGGGGTTAGGTAAAAATTTGAACGAGAGTGTTAGGGAAAATATTAGATATTCAGCAAGAGCCGTTGGTGAGCAATTAAAATCTCAGAAAAATGGGAATGGATTGAAAAGGATGCGTTTGCGTCATTCACTCATCAGTCTCTACCCAGGCGGGAAGTGAAGGACATCAACAAGGACTTTGAGGAATAAAACGAAGAAGACCAATAAGAGGAAAAAGAAAAAGTTTGTTAGATCAAAGAAGGATTTCTTCTCTTAAGATGACTTATCTCCCCCACAAGAAATCACATCCATCAATCAGTTCCTCATTGAATCTGTTCAATGCTGAAAATGTTGATGTCAGTGTCAAGTGTGGCTACTATGAACAATTTCATCCCCAGCAACCCCTCTCGGAAAATATACACTTTCAAATATTTTCCAATGAAGACTATTTCATTGATTTGTCATCAACATTTATTGATTTAAATGTTGCGGTGAAGAAAAAGTCAGATAATACAACTACAACTGCTGCCGATGGTTTCTCCTACGAAAACTGTATTCTATACAACCTGTTCAAACAAATTAATGTATTTATTAATGGAACATTGGTGAGCACTAGCAATAATTTATCCAACTATAAAAGATGCGTATAATTTATGACGATGACACCAAAGCCATATAAATAGCTAAGATGACAGTCATTGGGCTATGAATATCGATCTGGTGATGATACTGACGGCGATTCAACTACTGCACGGACCCAGGAGTATCATTTAGTTGGAAAATTAAATCATGAGATATTCCATATATCCCAATGGTTACCCCCCAATCTCAAGACTGACATAAAGTTGCAACTAGCCCCGTTGAATTTCACTTTGAGAAAAACACTTCCCGCAGCACCCGATGCAAATATCAGCATCACATCGGCAATTCTTCATGTCCGAAAACAACAGGTCATGAGCTCTGTTGCATTGGCAGTGGAAAATCTAAGAGCCAGTGGCAACAACATTAAACTTCTTGTCCCCCATACGATCACCAATCAACGTCACATTGCCACCGGGTCTCGTAGCTATTCCTATTCATCATTTATCAATGGAGAATTCCCATCAAAACTCGCTTTGACCTTTGTAAAGAGTGGCAGTGCCGTTGGAACTTGGACTGAATTCCCCCATGATTTTAATTTTTTCGGTCTATCTAGCCTTGTGTGCAAAGTGAATGGTATTCCACTGTACACTCTATCATTTGACAAAAAATCCTATAGAACTCTGTATGAGTTGACCATGCAATCCCTAGATCATGACTCCCAACTATTTGAAAATGGAATAACCGATTCAATGTTTTAAAAAAATCATGGCGTAATTGTTTTGGACTTGTCGGGGACCCAAAATATGAGCATAGTATGAACAGGGAATGTACGTTTAGAGTTTACATTTGCCGATGCTTTAACTGAGAGTATCACGCTAATATCATTGAGTCAATTTGAAACCTATTGGGAAATCACAGCCGACGGCAGTGTTCTACTAGACCTAGCACCATGAACACAAACCAAATAATCAGCGTATTTAGTATGGATCCATACCAGTCCCAGTACAAGTCCTGTTGCATGCCATCGGACTTCATTGAAAAAATTCCGAGTGTTAACAATACCTTAATCATTGTTAATAGCAGTCCATCGACTTTGAAGACAGGCCAATGGCTATACATCGTTCAAACAGCAAAGAATATTGAATTTTTTTATCCTCTTGGCCTATCATATAAATTCTACACTCCCCACATCAGCAACTTTATTGAGAGCAGTGGGAAAACTATTATTCAAAATCAAAGAGAGTACAGGATTTAACGACTAAGACATGTGGCTTTCATACACTACTCTTTTTCATGTTTAGATGTCATGGCTGTATGTAAAAGCGATTCCTTGACATTTACATTGACTTTAATTGTTTGACCGATTTCCTAGTGAAAAATTTACTTACAAACATGTTTAATTTTGAGATATTACTGCCTTACTAACAGAACAACCTACGAATGAATGGTCAATTTTTTATTAATAAATATGATGTATTTACATGATAAAACGACTTTTCTAACTCTTTAGATTTCATCTTCTACTAGGTATAGGTATTTGTCGACAACAACTAATGCAGGTAGATTATCTGAATTCACAGTATACTGATCCTGATGTACTACAATGTCAGGGTCACATTTTCTACAGTAGAGTGTAACTTCACTCTTTTCATATCTCTTTGTATAGTCAATGATACTATTCTCATTCATTTTATAGAATTCACATGTTTCAATTTGCTTATTTTAAGCAATGTCACAAACAGTGTCCTCAAGTGGCGAATCACATTCCGTCACAGCCAAATAAAAATCAGTGGGATTATAATCATAGTAGCCATTGTCTTCACAACAATGATGTAGAAACGAAATTCTTTTGCTGTTCCAACAGTTGAATTGCTGACCCAGCTCCTCCTCCCAAAACAATCTAAAACCACGACGATACCAATCTCTTAGCACTAAACTAAAATCACGCTTAGGATTCTTTCCAATTATACCAGGATATGTATTCTCGCACTGATTACATTTATCATAGTGGCAATTCGAGCATAGGTGCCCTCTAGGATTAGAGTCACACACCACTTCAAGACAGGAATTACAACCTTTAATTTGTACAGCTTATCCTCTGTGCAATTTACACGGGTTGCATAATCTGCACTTTTCATCATACTCATCAATCATTGTACAATTATCACATGATGACCAGCTATCCAGTGTGTACATGCATAGTGGACATGTATGGAATATTTTTTCATGTGTTGATACTCTCACCGCCAAAATGAAACTGAGCTACCAACAACAAATTGAGTGGGATAGAGAGAGAGAGGAGTAAATCATCCTTGAACACTATCTTCCTCTTGAAAAAAAGTCCTAGATTTCTAAGCTAGTGTTTAAAAGTATATCCACAATATCATTTTGCTGTCTCGTGATTAATTTGTCAATAAATTTTGTAAATGTATTTGGACCCCAACGTAAAAGCTTCATGCAATAGTCTAATGATGGAGAATCAGTTTTCATTATATCAACAAGCATTCCCTTAGAAAATATCTTCCTTTGAATAGACAGCTCTAGGAAACCATCATCTAGAATCGAACTTGTTTCCATAAACACAAGATTCCCCATGATTCGTTCTTTCACAAATCTATTCATTTTTTAGAGTCCCTTCACTCTCACAACCAGCTTCAGACCAACCTGGACTCTTTTTTCTACTCTGAAAAATTTACGTTAACATACTATAGAAGCTAAAATATCTTTGATTTAGGAATAGTTTTATTCAGCATAATTACAACAATAATAATCACTGATTGAATTTGTTTTCATCAATATATTTCACTAGTGCATCTAATGCTGCCTGAAGTATATTTATAAGCACAATGTTCAGTTTCGCAGCAAAACATACTTGCTTCTCCATTTTAAATTTGCTCAATGATATCACGTATCTACCATACATATCGTCCCAGTCAAGGCTTAGTCTACATCATCGTTTTATTTCCACAGCCGTGTTTGTTACTCTCAGCCTTGTATCATTTCTGTTGCTGCCTTCTCCACCATCAAGCTCCAATAGTGTAAATGTTCCACTTATTTTCTCTACTAATATCGTCTCAAATATAGTATTCTCTGAATTCAAGTCTCTTACTAATATGAACTACAATGAAAATCACTCCTTTTATTTGAATCCTATTACTAATCAAGTTATCGTATATGGAGTAGCCTCTGCTCTCTTTGATTGCCCCTAAAAAAAATGGGTGTTGCCTCATAAACCAGTTTGGTTGCATTATACAATCTCAACCATACTTCCAAAACGTGTATGATCACTTTGCTTGGAAAGGTACCAAGGAACATAATGTTCCCAAATAGAATGGAGAGCAACATAAACCCGTAGAATCCATATGACATTGTGAGGGGCTACTCACTCTGTTTAAAAGGTGTAGAGCATCCATATAAATGTTTTCCTAGGGCATCCATAGAAATGGAAGGTACTACTCTACTAACGTAGTTGAAAGTTCTGGAAATTAGGTCTTTGAGGATGACAACTGTTTCACAGCTCTCAGGGCAAGGGTCGTAATTTATGCCCTGGGGGCATATAAGCTGCTTATAGAAAGCGTTGACGTAGAAACTAAAAAAGGGCTCACTCAATTGGAAATTGAAAGGACTAGTGCCCTTTTTAGTAGTCGAATATGATTGGAAGGCTTGATATTCTTATAGTAAAGAGCGATGTGGGTACAATGTAATATTATTTTTCTTTTTTTGTTTAGACCAGGGCACTTCGTATAGAAGGTGTTGTCGTAGAAACTTCGTAAATATTTAAACTCCCCCTCGCATTTTAAAATTTGAAGTTGCTGATCTTCTTGTTTATTTGCATTCGATCTATATTAAGCTCCTTTTCTCCTTCTTCCGTATATATTTAAAACTGGGTTAAAAGTCTGACTTTATATTCATATATATTTTTTTTCTCTTGTTTTTCAGACAAATTAGACCTTACCCACACCAGACAAAGTTTAAAACATCAATAAAATGGAAAACTTTTTAAAAAGACAAAAATCACATATTTACCAAAGCAGCGGCTAGAGATTGCTGTCTGGGACAAGGATGTTGGAAAAAATGACGATTATGTAGGTAATCCAGTGCAAATTCAACTTAACCATAATAATGTGCTTTCCGATCATTCAATTAAATTATTGCAGCAACAATAAGAATAAGATTTATTTATTTATACAACCGTTGTAGTCACGAATTAATTATGACTAAATGGTTTTCGTGCTTGAAATATCAAATTTAAAAGGAAGAAAAGCAAACACAGGACTAGCTCTTATCAAACAGTTCGTGATAACGAACTGTCAGTAAGGAGTGACCTGGCTCAATAGTAACCGAAACTCTAAAAGACAGAGTTTTGGTACCAATATATATATCAAAACATTTGCCTTTTTTATACTGATCTCAAATAGATGAATTTAATTAAGGTTAGTCTTAACCATTAAAGGTTACTAGACGGAGAAAACTTGCCCTATTTTTGAAAAATGGTGGAAAACACCCCTAAAAGTCAAGTGACATTAATATAAATCACACCATCAGATTTAGCGTATCAGACAACCCTATGGTAGAGGTTTCAAGTTTTTATTGACAAAAATTTGGAATTTTGTATTTTTTGCCAGAAGAAAGATCACGGATGCGTGTTTATTTGGTTGTTTTTTGTTTGTTTTTTCCCAAGGGTGATCGTATCGACCCAGTGATCCTAGAATATTCAGGAGAGGGCTCATTCAAATGGAAATTAAAAATTCTAGTGATATTTTTAAGTGACAAAAAAAATTGGATTGAAACCAGGCCCCCTCCCCCGCCCTTTTTTCCCAAAATCGTTCGGTTAAAATTTTGAGATAGCCATTTTGTTCATCATAGTTGAAAGGCCCAATAAATATGCCTTCGGGTATAACATGACCCCCCACATCCCCAGGAGAAAGGTCTTTAAGCTATAAATTTACTCACTGTTTGCGCATAATATTTTTTATTGGGATGTATGCATACATTTTTGTGTGTGTGGGGGTGGGGGGAAAAATTTTCTGCTGGGAGTTGTTCCAAGGTGGAATTTTCCCTAGGGAGGGAAGTTTCCAGGGAGTGAACTTGTCAGGGGAAATTTTACACTGGGAGAATTTGCCAGCATTCTTATCCAATTATTTTTTATGTCTCTGGCTTTCTCTTTTCCTTCTCAATTTTTCGCGCGGAGTGGTTAAGTAATTGTCCGGGGCAGGGGCGTCGTTTGGGAGTTGCAAGGGGGGTGGGCAGTTGCCCCCCCCAATAATGTGGGGAAAATTTATTATACGTTCCATGCCCTTTGACTATCTAGATATGGATTCCTCTTGCCCCCCCCCCCCCCCCCAATAAAAATGCTGGAGATTCACCCCTGGTCCGGGGTAAATCTTCATCGGGATCGAATTGTCTAGACGATGTTTCCGTGGGGAGGGGGTTTCTCCGTGGAGGTGAGGCCAGATTTCCTGGCATTATTTAAAAAACGATCAGAAATTAAATAAAAAAAACAATTTTTTCAACTGAAAGCAAGGAGCAACGTTAAAACTTAAAACAAACAGATATTATTAGGTATATAAAGGGGGTTGTCTCCTCCTCAAAACCTCGCTGTTTACGCTTAAGTTTGAATTGTGTCCCAATTTTTTAGGAATGACTCCTGAAACACAAGGGCCGTTTAATTAGAACAATAAGACGCTTAATCAAAAGTTCTAAAAAACTTAAGCGTAAAGAGCGAGGTGTTGAGGAGGCGGCAAACCCCTTTATATACGTAATAATGTCTGTTTGTGTTTCAATAGTCGCTCTTAAAAAATTGGGATAAACACTCAAACTTTAGCGTAAAAAGCAAAGTATTAGAGAGGAGGGCAACCCCTTCATATATGGGCTAATTTCTGTTCGTTTTGAATTTTAATCTTGCTCCTAACTTTCAGTTGTAAAAACGTGTGTTTTAATTTAAAAACATTACAAGGGATGCTGAAACTTTTAAAGCAACGCCTCGTGGCTACCAAACGAGAGAAGACTTTCGAGAGAGACAATTCCCCGTAGTCACTTCTTATCCAATCGATCAGCTTAAGAAGGTTGGATAAAACCCGACAGAAGCCCAATAGTGACTAAATAAAAACTGCTAGGCACAGAGAACCTCTTCGCCTGATAATCTAGGGGCAGTCCTAATATAAGGACCGGTCAGCCGGGGCTTCTCCCAGCTGTTGCTGTGCGTTTGCCCAATTTGACAAAATTTTTGACTTTGATTCAGCTTTTTTTGTTTTTATTTGAGTCGGGAGAGGGTGCTGCAATTAATATTGCCCTGGGCACCACAAACCGTAGGAACGGCTCTTTGCAAAGTAGTCTGTCATTGGACAGCCCAAAATTATCTACCAATCAGACTCGTTTATTTTCCTACCGGACCCTTGGTAAACCACTGTGATAAGTCCACTTGTGAAACCATTGAAAAGCTCTTAAAAAGTTTCGACGACCAACTCGTCCTGAAGCATAAAAAGAAATGTTAATGAATTTAGTAAGATTCTATTTTCGGCAAATACAGTTGAAATGTCAGCGCAAGACGGCAAGAGTAAATGGATAAAAAACAATCAGTTTGATTTGACTCTGAAATAGAAAGGAAGTCTTGAAAGTTTTCGTAATATTTCCGATGTTTCTGGGTAAAATAAGCTCATTTTTTAGTTAAGCTAAAAAGCTGTTTAAAAGTGAGATTTATGTGGACGTTCAATCAACAGTTAAAGACAACTTGGGATAGCCTAAGGTCTATTACAGGGCAGAAATCAGGTAGAAAAGAAAAATTTACCATTATATTCTCTGTTTAATATCCTACTCGTTAATTACATACCAAGATTGATTCTGTCAAGGAAATGATAACAACAAAAGAGTAGTAACCTAGGCTAGCCTATTATTTGGTTCTCCAGTCAACACCCTTTCCAAGTTAGCCTAGGCTATGTGTTGGTAAAATTCTAGACAAGAAGCTTTTTTCTATCTTGAGGAAGGAGTATTAAACTCTCAAGAATGAATACAAAGCATCAATGATTGCCTGGGAAGGTATTGAAGTACTGGTAAAGATCTACAAAATCATTTTTTTGATTTAGGACTAAAGTGAATATACCATTCGATACCTTTTTTTATGCTGATTACAAATATAATAATAATGTCTATTATAATTTAGTTTCATCCCCCCCCCCTATATATGCCCAGCAAGGGTTAGGTTTGGTTGTAGAAATATACACCCTGAATTGGCATATATAGGGGGGGGGGCCGGAGATTTATTTCCGATAGAAATGATTACTATATTTGCAATCAGCATAAAAAAAGGCATCAAGTGGTATATTCACTTTATGCGTAAGTCAATAATATGATTTGGTAGAAATTTACGGAAGTACCTACCTCCAGTCCTTTGGTAAATTTACAGTTTTCAACATAATTTAGGCTAGCCGGGAGGAAAGTGAATATATCAATTGGTGACTTCTCTTATGCTCTTTTATAGTTCAATAATTGTTTCTGGGAGGAAATCCCATTTTTAGCCCTTAATGGGGCCCCAAAAGGTAAAAAGCCCATAGTAACCAAAGTTTACAAATATGTCTAGAAAATACTGTCTGGTAAGAAAAAATTGCAATTTACAGGTGATTTAGGAGGAGTATTTATTATTTGCCTTAGTCTTAATAACAAATGCTATTTTGAAAACAAATTTGTTGGAATTTAAAAAAAAGAGCTAGAAAACCTTTGAAAATGGCATCAAATCAAAATGAAAAGTATGTCTCAGAAACTGATATGATTTTTGAGGAGTTCCAGCTCTTTTTAAATTTTCCTGCAGGATTGCACAGTAGGCTACAAAGTCCCTATTCATGCCAGAGATCCCAGGTATTTTGGTAAATTTTTTGTTGTTCATATTATTGACCTATGAATAAAGTAAACATACAACTAGATGCCTTTTTTATGCTCTTTCCAAATATAATAATCATTTTTCTCAGACAGAAATTTTTACCCCCCTCCCCTATATATACCAATTCAGGGTATGTGTTTGCACATTAGGGGGGGGGGGTTTAAACTTACATCTCATTTACATCAGAAATAAAATTTACCCCCCACCCCCCTACTGTGCAAATATATACCTTGAATTGGTATATATAGGGGTGGGGGTACAATTCATTTCTGATGAAAATAATTATTATATTTGGAAAGAGCATATAAAAAGGCATTGAGTGAAATGTTTACTTTATTCATAAATCAATAATATTAACAACAAAAAATTTAACCAGGATTTCATGCTGTCCATTCTAAGGTGGCTTAAGCACTTTCTATAGAGTGTAGTCTTGAGAAGATGTGTTAGTCTCTGTATTATGCACTAGTTTGGGATCCACTGCTTTTCCTGAGGCCATAATAGTTTCAATGATGTAAGTAATGTTATAATTGCAACTTAGAAGGTTACAAGGTTAAAAAACAACTATTGTGTTGACATTGTGAATAACAAATACAGATGTTTGGAACTGGATTTGTTAGGAGTTTCAGAAACTCATATTCCAGGAATAGGAAACATGAGATTAAACAATAATCTCATGTGGTAAATTTCTAGGTGGCACTGCAATTTAGCTAAGATGAAAGTGAAAATGTCATTTGATGCCTTTTTTTATGCTCTTTCATAATTCAATAATTGCTTTTGGGGCTAATTGCATCTTGACCCTTAAAGGGGCCCCAAAGGTATTTTATATGAATTATGAAAGAGCATAAAAAAGCATCAAAGGATGTTTTCACTTTCATCCTAGCTAAACTATATGGCCCACTGTAAAGTTACCATGAAATTTACCCACCACCACCTCCCTAATGTGCAAATATATACCCTGAATTGTTGACAGCAAATTTTTGAATCACAAAATTCAATGCTATTTTTGTTGCCAGCATTTGAAAAACTTGAAATGGTAGGAAAATGGTTTGAATTGATTTGCCTAATAAATGAGGTTTGAATTGTTATAAATAAGTATTTTCGGAATATGTTACTCTTGAACAACTTATTTATAAACTAGTGATATGTTTTTAACCACTTTATAATAACTTAACCAGTGTTGATAAATTCTTTGTGAGGTTACAAAAATACCTTTGTGGCCCCTTTAAGGAATCAAGATGCAACTAGCCCCAGAAGCAATTATTGATTGACAAAAGGCATCAAATCGCATTTTCACTTTCATCTTGTTAAATTATAGTGCCACCTAGAAATTACCAATTTGTTTATTTAGGCAGGATGGATGGGGTGTATATTTATGGTGAATAAGGAAGGTGTTAAGTCTTGCAATGGTTGGCAAGGGCATAGCTACAGTATTTTTATTGGAGGGGCAAGAGGTAGTGCTATTGAAGTAGGTGCTATTTAACCAGTTGTGAAGAAAAGTAACTATCTAACAAACATGCTACTTGATAAATTTAAAAACATTACACAATATATTATTAACAATAAACACATATTAAACAATCATAAACACAAGTGCTGGTGCTTGGCTTTTACTAAAATTGTCAGCATTGAGCTGCTGCAGACAACAATAGTATAGCATAAACAAGCTTTCAAGCGGGCAAAGGTGAATGTTGTATACACTTGGCTTTTTCAGATTCACAATTCCCTCCTCTTTCTCCAATCCCCACACCCAGCAGGATACTCAATCTCATAATTGAACTTTAATCTAATAGCCCAGGGTATTGCACTATTCATTTGCTTGTAATTTGGAATGTATTCCGACTCTGTAGGCTAATATTTAATCTGTTAACTTTTTTCATAGACCTATGTGACTTATTAGAATATTATCTATGATTTTTATTAATTTGATTTTTTTTTTTTTGTGGGTTCGCTGATCTATATTAGTAAATAGCATTGATAGCAGCAGGCTGCATAAAGCCAAAAAAAAAATCTTAGGCAGTAGAATAGGACTGTATAAGCCAAGATATAGGATAAGTTAAAGTATTACCACAGATTGTGTAACATTATATTTGACATATTCACCACATTTAAAGAGTGACCATATTTCAAATTTGAAAGTATTTGAAAAATAAAATTACAATTATTAACTGATTTGTTGGGAAATGTTTAACAAAGAACATCTAGAAAATCTGAACAATGTTTGGCATTATAGCAGCAGAAACCTTAAATTAATTAAAAATTGCCAGGGATGGCAATTGGTAGGAAAAATTGACTCCTAGAGTTTGGAAAATATCTCCCCTTTGTATCTTGGTTTAAAAAAAAACGAATTCTATAAAAATTACACAAAAGTTTTTCTTGTGTAAATCAGGGCATGGGGGTATACATTTTCAGAGGGGGGGGGGTTACAATGAATATCGTTTTTATGTCTATAATTCTCTTCACAAGCAAAGCTGAGTCTCCTAGAACTGCTTGATAAAACTGATAACAATAGAAAAAGAGAATGGGCTGGTACTGCTTATACATGCACACAAAATTTCTAAATTGCAAGAAAAACATACATGTTCTGTTTAAATTCACCTTATTCTATTCACAGCAGACATTTTGTACAGCATGCTGATGCAGAGATAAATTTACCACAAGTAGCACTAGCATTGTGTAAATGCAACTAATTTCAGTCATAATTGTTAGCACATCTATGTCATTTTTTTTGTTGAGCTGGTTAAAAGAAATATTTAGGAAAGTGAAAATAGCAAGAATAGTATTATACACAGAGGTAGTTCAAAATTTATGGGTTAGTAAGTGAATCCGAAATGTAAGGAATAGGATGATATCAGCACTTATTAGGCATTTCAATGATGAATAAGAGAATTGGAGTTTCAATTAAATACTAGAAATAAAAATTAAAACAATTAAATGATACATGGAGTTGATCCCCCTTTGCCAAATTCCATAACCAAACTATAACCGATTCTTATTTTCTTATTAAACTATAACCAAGTCTTATTTTCTTTTTCAATGATTTTTTTTTTCATTCACGAAACTACATTCACTGTACATCTACCTTCCTATTCTTCACTGATTCTATTTGTGTCCTATTTGCAGATGTAGAGGGTGTATTCATTTCCACTTTTGAAAGCTTTAAAACAAGAGAATCTAATATTGAACTGATAGATTTTAGGAAGTAAAAGCACCTTAAATATCAGGGAAAAATTGACCTGAGCATATGTGGCAAAACAGGAAGTATAGAATATTTTTCAATTTTGCATTAGCTAGGCCCACATTTTTACTTTATGATAAGGTTTCAAAGACAGTATATTTGTAAAAATATTAACGTGGAACATATTATGAAGTGTAATGGACCCCTATTTTTCTTGTTTTCCTTATGTTAAATACGAGCATGGATTAATAAAAAAAAAATATCTGCTCAAAGTAAAGTGCAAATTTGACACTTAAAAAGAGCTCTTAAGCAGTTTTAAAGCTACTTAATAAATTAAAGTTTTTTTAAAAAAATTGTTGGGGGTGCAATTGCCCCCCCCCCCCTCCTCCCTCAACGTCGCCACTGTAAGTTGGGAAGGTATGACTAAATAGTGCAAGGTATGAGGAGGGGCTGTCTCCTCCTCAACGCCTTGCTCTTTATGCTAAAGTTTGACTTTCTCATAACTCTATTTTTTAAACAATAAACAATTTTAGCGTAAAGAGCGAGGCGTTGAGGAGGGGACAGCCCCTTTTATATACGGAATAATTTCTGTTCGTTTTAAGTTTTAACGTCGTTCCTTACTTTCAGTTAAAAAAACTTTTTTTTTTTATTTAATATTTGGTAAAGAGGGGGGTATTTGGTAGTGCATTCTACTTGTAGGTCAGAATCATGTCACCACAACAGCATCTGAAAGTGAGTGTTGGCAGCTGCAAGCACCCCATTTTTTTTGGTAAGGGGGATCATATAGGTCAGTTTGCACCTCATTGAATACCTCTAAACTCCCTTGATTAGGCTATATCGTTATTATTGGAAAGGGAGGCAAGATGTACACAAAGTTAAAAACGGGCCTGACTGTAGTCTTAGAAAGACTTTAAAGGAATGACTAGTTAAGGTGGATTTGAAGAGACCAAGGCTTGAATTTGCTCTTGAGACTGCTTGTTGCCAGTGGCTGCAGAACTTCAGTTGTTCATCTATCAGTACCCCTAGATCTCTTTATTTAGGACTAGGCTTTAGTACTGAATTTGAGAGTGAATTGAGATCATACATGGTGTGCTGGTGATGGGGGCTGTTGCTATCAAAATGGAGGACACTGCACTTTGATATGTTGAAGTAGCCAAGCTTGTTGAAGAGATAAGATGTTTATTTTTAAAAAATCCTTGTCACAAGCCCCAAAGGGCCGAATTCAAATTTTGGAGTCATAAAAAACAATACAAGCAAAAAAAGCACAACAACTAAAAAACTGGCAAACAAAGCTAAAACAACAATATCAGAATTACAAATTGTTCCTGAGTCAAAGTTGTCAAGTTGCAAAAGGTCAGCAAATTAAAAAGATAAAAACTGATATAACTGAAAAAGAATAAAACAATATATGCATTAAAAAGGTTCATAAAAGAACATATAAGAAGGAGGAGGGAACAAAAAAGCAAACAAACATAAAACTTGGAGGTCGCCATCAAAGCCGTACCCAGGATTTTTTTCGGGGGGGGGGGGTCGCCATTACCAAATAAAAAAAAAGAAAAATAGGACTTTATTTTATCTGTAACGAAGTAGACAGAGTTTTTTTCATATCTAGAGGTAAAGTAACAAATGGGGGACAAGATAGGAACGGTTCAGAAACAGTCTGGAGCGGGTGGTATCTGGGTGGGGAGTATCTATTGGGGAAACTTTTTTTCATCAATGGGTTTGCTATTGCGTTTTTTGCAAAACGGAGGCACAGCCCAACTCTCCTCTGCTCAAGTGCTTCCAACTGGCCTTTTTTTTTTTAGAAGGAGCAACTATGGAACCTTAGCTTCTTTGAAAATTATTTGCAAGGCTCTTTTTTGAATGGATACAATTTTTTTCTGATTCTTCATGAGAGATGCCAAACTGGACAAGCATATTGAAGATACAGGTGGACAAAGGAAGTACGAGTATAAATCTTTAGAGAATGGGAAGGGGGGTACTAAATTTATTTAGGAACTCAGGGAGAGAAATGGATGCATTACAATTAGCTCTACAGACAATATCTTTAACATCAATTTCCCACTTTTAATTAGAAGAAACCGTGACCCCATGTAATTTAAAGGAGGTCAAAGAAGGTTTGGGGACAAGGCTGAGAAAATGGGGTGAGTTTTTAAGGAAACGTATTGGCATTATGATAGATTTAGAGGGGATTACTCTAATGTCTAAATCTGCAGCGTTGTTTATAATATCATTGAGGATGCTAATAGGGTTGCTTATTAAGTTTCTGTAGCAGGTTTCAACAACCGTTTGGTCATCCACAAATTTCCATCTGTTAGGAAATTTTTTAGCGAGGCTATTAATCATAACTGAAAAAAGGATGGGATCTTGGAGAGTACCTTGGGGTACTCCACTATGGACATGGAGGGGACTGGAATAATAATTCCGATATTGGCCTACCTATGATCTACTTGATAAGAAGGAGACAACCAATTTAACCAGGAAATAATCAATATTGAATTCACTGACAATTTTCTCAACTAATATATTGTGGTTAACAAGGTCAAATAATTTTTGAAGGTCAATGGAAATTAAATTTAGCCTGCAATTAGACTTTTTGAGAATTTCCCCAATTGAGTTGATAAGAAAAATAAGGTAATTGGAAGTAGAAGTGGATTTGAGGTTCTCGAATGGCCTCAGGTCAGTAAGAGGTAGGATTTTTTCCTTACCTCCTTTGTTGACTCTCTAGTGAAACGTTGGCACTCCAAAAGATTGAGGAGGATTTATCGGATGTTTTCCATAGGAATGTTTTTGGGTACCTGTCTGACCAACCATATTTCAAACAGTAAGTTATAAGCATGGCCGTATCCAGGGGGGGGGGGGTACCCGGTTTGAACCCGGTTAGTTGTTAGCAGTAGTAATAGTAGAGTCAATGAAAAAGAGTAAATATATAGACTATTCCATAACTGACATAGAGACAAGGTGAACACACTACTTGATTCATTTTCTTTTGCTCTTTCCTAATGCGGTAAGTAATTCAATTGTAAATGCACCCCCCCCCTTCCCGGTTTGTCGAATACCTAGCCCAAGGAATATGTAAAAAGAAAAGAATGAAAATATTACTTTATAATGTGCAGGATATTTTTCTTAATCAGATTATCATGTTTCCTTCCATTGTTATACATTCAAAAAAATTTCTAATAATATTTTGGTAAATTATGCCCTCAATCACTCAAAGAGATAAATTACTGACTGCGAAGATAACCAGTTTAATGTATGAATTATTATGCATGACTAGACTGATAGATAGATACATTGTATTTCATACAAATATAAACAACACAAATAATTAAATAAAAAGTAAATATATAGACTATTCCATGACTGACATAGAGACAAGGTGAACACACTACTTGATTCATTTTCTTATGCTCTTTCCTAATGCAATTAATTAAAAAAACTTTTCCCACAAAATAAGTTTTTCAAAAAAAGTAAAGAACTCCATTAAACAAAAATGAGCAAAAATAGAATCAAATAATCCACCAAGCGTGAAAATAACGCACATCAGCATCAATAAATAAATGAAACCCAATACGAAAAAAAATCACAATAAATAATCAAGTCAAACTCAAAACGATCAGAAATTTACCTGAGTAGGGCCCAAAACCCCTATGCCTTCCCAAGGCCAGAACATAATTTACACTTTACTGAAAAAAACATAAATGTTTTTACTTTTATAACTTTAATAAATCAAATAATATTAAGATTTTGATTACTAAATATCAGTATATGTATATTAAACTGACAATGCACATTCATTTGTATTTTTTTCAGTAACGTGCAAATTATGTTCTGGCCTTGGGAAGGCATAGTTCTTTTGAGCCCAACTTATGTTAATATCTGCTTGTTTTGAGTTTGACTCGGTTAATTATTGTAATTTCTGTTCGTTTTTGGGTTTCATTTATTTATCGATGCTGATTTGTGGTAGTTTTACGCTTGGTAGATTATTTGATTTTATTTTTTCTCATTTTTGGTTTAATGAAGTTCTTTACTTTTCTTTGAAAAACTTATTTTGTGGAAAAAGTTTTTTTTAATTAATTTCTGCTAGGTGTATATCGGTGTGGTCTTGTCAGAGAAAAAGAAAATAAAACTTTTAATGTTTTCTTTGTTTTATGACCATACAGTTATGTTTGACCGTTTTACGATGGGGACAAAATTTCTGAAATTTTTAACAATACACGCCCTCTTAATTTTTTTTTTAAGTATATTTGGAAAGACACACAGATTTGTTCTTACAAATATCCTCCTCTTCTTTTTGTTTTTGCTCGTTTTCCTGAATCAAAAACGCCGTTCTGAGAATTTGACAAGGTAGCTTGATTCATATTATTTTTCTTTCAGGGTGCAAACCAAATCTGAGTTTGGTAAAGCTGCTATGCTGGGGCTAATGGATGGGTCATTTAACCCAATGATGTTGGCTTCAGTTCTACTGGATATGTAGGGGAATATGGCTTTGTTATTATGGGATATAGTACTATGGATTTTTATATTAACTATTAATACTCAAGCTGGTAAGGATGAATCCTTTTCCTTGTAGTTTATACCGCTTCTGTAGGTTTCTTTTGTTTATTGTAAAGCTGAGCTATGGACACATTCTTGTTTACAGCCTAATGATGATCGATTTGCGCAATTAGATGTCAATTTAGTCCAAAAAGTATGGTTAAAGTTTGCATCATATACTCTGGTCACGATATCAAAGTCACTTTCTAAATAGAAAAGTAAATTTGGAATTAGAAAATGCGACTTTCTAAATAAAAAAGTGAATTTGAAATCTAAAAATGGCTGTCAAATTATTTGATTAGCAAATCCTGCATAGTCTTCAAATCGCCCTATAGATTTCTTCGTCAAAACTATATGCACCTTGTTTTTTTTCGATTGGAAAACTGATGTGGAATTAGAAAATTGTGAGTTAGGCTATATGAGCCTTTGGCCTAGCCCTTCTGACCCTGTTATGACCCAAATAGCTGTTCAAAACAATAAGTCATTAACATGGTGTTTGTTTGTTTTTTGAAAGTAGGTTCTAAGTATCCAAGTATTAAAATCATGTTATTGTTAAGATGAAAAAAAGATATGCATGAACATTAAAGTTTATTCCTTACTTTGAGAACTAAGAAAGCAATTGACGTGAGCGCTGTAAAATTATTATATGAATTGAAATGAACGCTGATTGATTTTAGATTGTCATTGGCTTATCCACGTTCATCTGTAAATTTCTGGGGAGGAATACAAGATAGTGTAGTTTTGGTAGTGCTTCAAGAAGTATGATTAACCTTATTATGCTCGTTCTGAAATTGTTCAGTTGCGATGCAGAAAATAACAAGATTAAACATAAGAGAAAACACAGAAAATAAGTGTAAACTCTGATTAGAAAGGTAGAAATGAGAAAGACACAGAAAAAGACAAAGAAAGGAAAACCAAGGGACATTTTTTAGAGTCCATGCCTCCCTTAAAATGAGTTGGTGCCTTCAAGGGAAGTTGAATTGAAAAAAGGCTTGCAGGAGGGGTGGCTGGCTACCTCCAAGCCGTTAAAAACTCAATTTCAAATTGAATGAGCCTCTTCTAATGTATCTGAGAACACCCCTTCTATGGTAAAGGGTGGGAGGGATAATATATTGAAGGCACTTGATTGAGTATGAAAGCTTAGTTGGGTGTCTATTTTGTATCGGTCTAAGTCCCTATTGGTCTTCTTTTTATAAATCCAATCAACTTGTAACTATACTATTAATGCTGAAAAAACAAATTAGCATATTTAAGACTCCAACTTAATGTAATTCATCCAAGGACAAATGTTTAAATTTCGGCACCTATTCAATTTAATATCTAGTAATTCTAGTGAATAATTGAAATCCAAAGCCTATTCATATTAAATAAAAAAAACAGGTTTTTTTTTTAACTGAAAGTAAGGAGCGACGTTACAACTTAAAAGGAACAGAAATTATTCCGTATATGAAAAGGGATGTCCCCTTCTCAACGCCTCGCTCTTTACGCTAAAGTTTTTTATTGTTTTAAAAAATAGAGTTCTGAGAAAGAGTCAAACTTTAGCGTAAAGAGCGTGGCGTTGAGGAGGGGACAGCCCCTTTGATATATGGAATAATTTCTGTTCCTTTTAAGTTTTAACGTCGCTCCTTACTTTCAGTTAAAAAAACTTGTTTTTCTTGTTTAATTTCTGAACGTTTTTGAATTAATGCAAGTTTTGATTTTGGATCACCGCAAATAAATAATTAAACTGAAACTTGCATATTAATTTTCCTTTTTTGGTTAAATGGCTTTCTCGAAAGTTGTTTAATTTTATTTATGAACTTTTTAATTAGTAATAAATATACGTAACTTACGAATTAACTTACGTAACGAACTTCTATATTCGTAAATTTTTATTGCGTATGTTAGGGGGGGGGGACGGGGTTCGCCCCCCTAGTTAATACCTAGTTCTTTACGCTAAAGTTCGAACTTTGTCCCAATTCTTTAAAAATGACCCCTTAATCACAAAGGCCAGGTCTATTTTTTTTTCTTTTTGCTGTTTTTATATAAAAAGTTTGTTTTATGTCTTGTTTTTTTTTGTATTTTTACCTTTTTGATTTTATTCTTTTAGAGGTCTCTTAGTTTCTAGTTTTTTGCATTTTTTGTTCTTTACGCTGTTCTTTGTTTGTTTGCACGGCCCTTCAATTCCATAAAAAAATGTCTAGAAAAATAAATAAAAAAAGAAAAAATGGCTAAGGACAGCCAAATGCTCACGTTATATTCTTAAACTTGGGATTTTATAGCATTATTTGGAACAACAAACTAACCGAGTATTTTGTTTATTATTGAATTTAGACTATTTTCTTTGGACCCGAAATCCCTTTAGTGAAATCTTAAAGGATTACGTACTTTCTATTCATCCTTGGCGTATGAAATTAGTCAAGGAAGATTAAAAAAATAAAAAAAAATGAAAAGGCTACAGATGGCAAAATACATAGCTTATAAGTTTGAATAGTGATTGTATGGCATTTTATTCTTATATAGCAAAGCCATCGTCTATTACCTTTCCCTTTACGTTCGTAATTTACTAAGCTTCTACATTTACGTTCTGTATAACAAGCTACGCTATTGTACGTCCTGGTTTGTAAAAGTAAGGCCAAAGCAAAATTTTGACATAAATTGGCTACATGATTTATCAATGTGTATTCTTTTTTGCCACACTTATTCCCAAATATTTTCCAGAGTTTTATCGAGATGTGATTCGAATTGAGAATTCGGACAACGCTCTCTTTTTAACTGAACTATCAACGAATCATAACCCAACATCTGTGGTTCTTCATAATGAAGACACTGATCATCTCCATCTGAGCTCTGAAAGATTTATATTGATTAAGCCGAACGAAGCTGTGGGTGTCAATGCTATATTTGGCCCTTTGAATGCCAGACAAACAATCTCAGGACGTTCTGTTATGCACGAAGTTTCCAATAATCATAATGACGTAACTGCACACTTAATTACAAGTGAAGTATCACGTGATAACCCTGTTGTGCGTGTACTTTTTCACACAGGGATATTGAGACGAAAAGTCCCTATTGTGTCGGACAATGCAGATCATGAAACCCATTTTTGTGTACAATTGGAGGCAAGGTCATCAGATAGTGGATTAAAACGGGTCGCCTCCTGTGAGCCAAACCAACATGAACAAACCTGTCTTGCAACACTGGTTATACCCACTGAGTGGTGGTTTGGAGTAATTCGGTGGAATAGAAAAGCTCACAAAGGCAAAAAACCTATAAAATCTGTGAAAAATACAGTTGAACTATTCTACTCTGTGTATGATGTTCATGGCAAGTCTTGTGCAACGATTAAAGGTGTTCCTTCCACACAGCTTATGCCCTCAACTTATGTTGGGAACGTGCTGCTGAAATCTGACCAGGAAAACGCTGTGGAAATTGTGAACGATAGCAATGTTAAAGTTATAACCCCAGACATCCCTTTATATCCTCAGACAAATCTGTATGCTACAGTTTTAGCGAATACAAGTGGTTTATACAGCGCAGCTTGGCCTATCACTTTGACTGTAAGGTAAGGAAGTTCTATTTTTGTGTCATATTTTAGTGACTATAAAATAAGTTCAAAATCAACATGGCTAATTCATAACAAAATTATTAAAAAGATTTCAAAAACAGAATTTTGAAAGAAGTAATATTACAACAGGGGCTGGTTGGTCTCCAATTACTTTAGACTAAAAAAAAGGACTAGAACTCTCAATTTCCAATCGAATAAGCATCCTCTGAAGTTTCTGCAACCATGAGGGGGAAGTTGAGGATGAGGATGGGGCAGCCCCCCTTCTATACGGAATAAATTCCGCTCATTTTGGGGTTTAATGTTACTTTACTTCCATAACAACAACTTAGACCAGAAATATTCCTGGAAATCAAGAGGGATCATCTATCAATGTCTACCTCCACCCCCCTTCCTTAGAACGAGTTCCGTATTTTTCTGAAGACTCAATGAGAATTATATTGTTTTGGCATTAAAACCCACCGTTTGAGGCATCTGCCCTCCTCCATGTCTACAAAACAATATGAGAACCCCCTACTGTAGAGGTTTCAAGCTCACATCTACAAATATTTGGAATTGTGTATTTTTGCCAAAGGAAGATCATGGATATGTGTGTTTTTTGTAGTTTTTATTATTTCCCCCATGGATTTTCTAATCGGACTAAGGATCCAAGAAGATCAGGAGACGGCTCATTAGAATAAAAATGAAGAGGTTAAATGCCCTTTTAATGTGACGAAACAGAAAGGGGCACAGCTAGCCCCCTTCCCATGCCTCTTTTTTCCCGAATGAAATTTTGAGATAGCCATTTGTATCATCATAATTGAAAGATCCAATAAATATGCCTCTGGGGATGACATAACCCCCCACAGCTCCTAATGAAAGGGCTAAAAGTTTTGCCATTTGTCTGTTGTTTACAGATGGTATTTGGTATTGGAAAAAATGCGGAGCTTTTTGTGGGGGAGGGATTTCCTGGGTGAGAATTTCCAGAGGAGAGGAAATTTTCTGGAAGTAATGTCCCTGAATTCATGTACAGTTTTCTATTTATTTGTCTTTCTTTCTCTTTGGATGAACAGTTTTACATTTGGAGAGGATGTTAGGGGGGAATTGCCTGGGGGAAATTTTGCCACCTCCACTTCTCGGCCTTAGTGCCAGTAATAATCTGAACGTAAGCTTTCATCGCCCAATGTGATCCCCCTCCCTCAAATCGTCTTTTATAAATATCTAGAGGTTCATCGCGTGATAGAAAATTTGGGTATGAAAGAACTGTTTTTGAGAATTTAAGTACACCCCCCCTACACAAAAATCTACCGGCCCTCCTCCATAATGATTAATGAAAAATTCTACACCACTGTTATAAAGCCTCACAATTTTATTCACAATTTTATCAAGCCTCAAACGAATAAACTTAGTTAACTGAAGCTTAAAATAAATGTTTATTTTAATCGTTTATTTGTAAGGACTACGTGCATCTTTAGGATCGAGTGCTCTACCGCGGGGTAATCCTGTCTCTGAACTCAACGGATGGTTCTTTGATAATTTTAAGTCAATTGCTTATCTCAGAATCTTCACTCGATGGGTTTATAGCATAATTTGGGCTAAAATTTCCGTTCTACGTCCCAAGATGGCGGAAAATACTACTCTACTATGATACAATCTTTTGTTGTTACTTAAACAGGTGAGTAGAACTTTCAATGTCCTTTCTAATAAACATCCCGAGTTATCCGGGAGAATATAAGAGGAATTTACCGCATGGAGGAAATGTGCATTTTCAGTTTAATATACATATACTGATATTTAGTAATCAAAATGCTAATATTATTTGATTTATTAAAGTTATAAAAGTAAAAAAAATTATATTTTTTTCAGTAAAGTGCAAATTATTTTCTGGCCTTGGGAAGGCATAGGGGTTTTGATCCCTACTCATCGTAATTTCTGCTCGTTTTGAGTTTGACTCGGTTATTTATTGTAATTTCTGTTCGTTTTGGGTTTCATTTATTTACCCATGCTGATTTGTGGTAGTTTCACGCTTGGTAGATTATTTGATTTTTTTGCTCATTTATGGTTTAATGGAGTTCTTTACTTTTCTTTGAAAAACTTATTTTGTGGAAAGTTTTTTTTAATTAATTAAAATAAACAGTCAAGTCAGAATTAAAATGAACAGGAATTACCACAAAGAGGAGAAAGGTTACCGCCCCCTGAACCTTCAAGGGCGTCATTTGTGGTCTATTAACGATGGTTTGTATTTGGAATAGTGTTTTTTTGTTTTTTTTTGTAATAACGTAAAAAAATAAGTATATCAGAAGGCTAATCGATGTTTATAAATAAGCTCTTCCCTCTCAAACCCTCTGAATGGCATAAGTGTCGTTGTGTTTTTTTTTGTGTTGATCGAACACATGTCTTTAAAGGACATGCGTTTTGATCATTGTTGTTTTGGTTTCTCAAAACATTCACAGAAAAAAAATATTGAAAATTACCTTGTTAATCAAAATTACTGGAAAGAACTTCTTTCTTGAGGGACAACATGTATCATGTCACATACGGACGCATATTTTTTAGACCTTTCGTTTATTCTGATTAAAAGGACTTAATGGCCCATTCACAGTGAGACTTTAGTAATACCAAGAATTAGCTAGTGATCAGTTCAGCCAGTCAGATTTTTCTAGAATTTTCTGATCACAGAATAATTCTATGAAAATTTTCTGATTAGCTAGATGTCGGTATCAGTAAGATAACCACTTGTGAACGTGGTACTTCATTTGGGGGGGGGGGATATCTGGGTTCACGTGCTGCGTTGACGGTGTACCAAGCTGTTATCGTTTCGGTTTCGGCCCTTAGAAAGAGGTATATAAAATTTGGTTTGCGATTGCTTTTTTATAAGCAAAAAATTGGCATAAAAAAGTTTTCGATGGCAAAATTTTTTTTTTTTTTTTTGTATTGATCTTCATATTTAGGGACTATCACCGCGAATTGTCATTAAAACCTTGAAGAATGCTGAAAAAAAAATGTAGGGTTGGTCAGATTGGCCCCAGAAAGGTTCCATTAATGACTTGGCTATTGCCATCAAATAGTTTTCAAAATAAACGAAGTAAAAAAGCAGTAAACATGCTTGTAGTAAACAAGCTTTCAAGTCTGATTTTCTTGCCCCCCCCCCCAACAAAAAAAAATATTTCTCGTTGTTTTCATCAGATAGAATGTCAATCTGAAGCTTGAGTTTGTATAACAGACTAATTTGGTAACATGACCAGTGCCTTTTTTCTGAAAGAGTTATAAACAACCTTCTTTTGTCGATAAATGTCATTGCTTATCAAAACTTGGCAATTAATTGACAATGTGGCGTGGTGCGTACTAAATTAAAGAGCATAGATAATCTTCGATGGGAGAAGAAAATCTGACATTACGACTTATGCTCAACTTGACGTAGAATTATGGGAAGATGTAATCGTGTTTTCTTTCTCAGCTTAATCAATGATAGTGAAACAAAAGTGGGCGCGACGCTTGTCATGTAAACAACGGAATGCGTCTTCTTAGAGGTTGTATGCGTTAAAGGTATACTAAGCTAACGATCTTGCATACCTTCCCCAACTTTGATTCTCGATACGGATATCTGTGTCGTGGTTGTTGAAAATGCTTTTAAAAGATAGAACCGCCTTTCTTGGGAAGTTGGAAAATTGGTGTGCTGTTTTTAAAACGTCGCGAAAACGAGACCGTATGATCTTTTGGAATCATTCAGAATCACCAAGAGATGGGATAAAGCCCGACAATTTTGTTTAGAATGGAGTTGCAGCCTAAATCAGGTCATAGAAAAGTGTTTTAAGTTCCTATCTTACCTTTTTTCCTACTTGTACAGTAAACAAAGAAAAAGAGTAAGGACAGGTAGATGTGTCTTCGCAGAATCTTCTACGCATTGCAAGTGCGGAAGAGGTTTAGCTAAGGATGCTAAAACATCTTTGTGATCCCTAATTTGAGCTACAGATCCACTGGTTGAAGCTTCATTCACGTAACATAAAATTCATTATCAGTTTTCGAGAATTCTTTGTTCTTCCTTTTCTAACAAAACAAATTTGACTTTTAAGGCAGTTGACCGTAAATATCAGTTTGATGAAATATTCCCAAGTCTTTCTTTTTTTTAATCAGCACAACAACACCGTTAATAGAAAGGAAAACATTTGAAACTTTTCTTTGTAGTTTTTAATTGAACATTCCTTTATTTGGCTACGTAAACGTCAACAGTACGGCAAGTCTTTATCCTCTGTATTGTACTGTTTGTTTTAGAATTAGAGCCGTGTCAATAAAGGAAGGTCTGAAGTCCATTATTCAAGCCACTTCAACTTCTCCTCTTGCTCAATAGCTCTAAACTTTTCATTGTTTGGATTAGCTCCAGTTTGGCTTTTCAGCTGGTAGAAGGAAAAATTATGGCTCAAGAGCCATATCCTCTATCAAGAGTCTTTATTCTCTGTATTGTACTGTTTGTTTTAGAATTAGAGCCGTGTCAATAAAGGAAGGTCTGAAGTCCATTATTCAAGCCACTTCAACTTCTCCTCTTGCTCAATAGCTCTAAACTTTTCATTGTTTGGATTAGCTCCAGTTTGGCTTTTCAGCTGGTAGAAGGAAAAATTATGGCTCAAGAGCCATATCCTCTATCAAGAGTCTTTATTCTCTGTATTGTACTGTTTGTTTTAGAATTAGAGCCGTGTCAATAAAGGAAGGTCTGAAGTCCATTATTCAAGCCACTTCAACTTCTCCTCTTGCTCAATAGCTCTAAACTTTTCATTGTTTGGATTAGCTCCAGTTTGGCTTTTCAGCTGGTAGAAGGAAAAATTATGGCTCAAGAGCTACTTTGATGTGAATTGAACGACTGTATGAACTTACAACGCATTGTGCGGGTCCTGCGACGTAAGCTTCGGCCATTTACGTTGCGGTTCTTCTCATTTTCCTGTTCTTAACCTATTCTGTTGAATATGTCGTCCCTGAAAAATATGGATCCCCTCCGAAACAAACTCCCGTTTATGTCTCTTCGCGTCTTTATTGGTTTATCAAACAGCTCCTGGCAACGAACTGTAAGTAAGGAGCGACCCGGCTCAATAGTAGCCGAAACTCTAAAAAACGGAATTTGGATACTAATAGATACATCAAAAGAATCAGATTTTTATCCTGATTTCAAATATATAAGTTTCATCAAGTTTAGACCCATCAAAAGTTACGCGCCTGAGAAAATTTGCCTGATTTTCAAAAAGGGGAGAAACATCCCCTAAGAGTCATAGAACCTTAATGAAAACCAAACCCATCAGATCAGCGTATCAGAGAACCCTACTGCAGAAGTTTCAAGCTCCTATCTACAAAAACGTGGAATTTTGTGTTTTTGCCAGAGGAAAGATCACGGATGCTTGTTTATTTGTTTTTTTTCCCAGGGGTGATCGTATCGACCCATTGGTCCTGGAATATCGCGGGAGGGCTCATTCGAACGGAAAATAAAAGTCATAGTGCCGTTTTTAAGTTACCAAAAAATGGAGGGCTATTAGGCCCCCTCCCACGCTCATTTTTTCCCAAAATCACCCAATCAAAATTTCGAGATAGCCATTTTGTTCAGCATGATCGAAAAATATAATAACTATGTTTTTGAGGATGATCTAATCCCCCACAGTCCCCAGGGGAAGGGCTGCAAGTTTTGAACTTTGCCCATATTTACATATAGTATTGGTTATTGGGAAGTATACATACATTTTCAGGGGGGAGTTTTTCTGGTAGTGGGTGGTAGGTGGGTCGGGGGTTACGTGGGAGGATCTTTATATGTAGGAAGTTTTTATGGGAAAGGACATTGCTATTAAGGGGGTGCCGGATTTCCAAGCATTATTTAAAAAACGATCAGAAATTAAATAAAAAAAAACATGTTTTTCAAATGAAATTAAAAAGCAGCATCAAAACTTAAAACGAACAGAAATTATTACGTATGTGATTGGGTTCGCCCCCTAGTCAATACCTCGCTCGTTACGCTAAAGTTTTTTTTGAGTACTTTCATAAGTTATTTATTCTAATTAATCAAAAAAAACTTTTTGCACAAAATAGATTTTTCAAAAAAGTAAAGAACTCCATTAAACCAAAAATGAACAAAAATAGAATCAAATAATCTACCAAGCATACAACTACCACAAATCAGTATTAATAAATAAATGGAACCCAAAACAAACAGGAATTAAAATAAGTCAAACTCAAAACGAGCAGAAATTAATCTGAGTAGGGTTCTAAACCCTATGCTTTCTGAAAGCCAGAATATAATTTGTACTTTACTGAAAAAAATTCAAATGAATTGACTGAAAAAATGTGCATTGTCAGTTTAATATACATAATGCTGATATTTATTCCTTAAAATCGTAAATAATTTTTGTTTTTTTAAAGTTATAAAAGTGAAAACATTTAAAAGAGTTTTTTCTTTTTTCAAAAGAAAAGTAAAAACATTTGAAAGGGCTATAGCCATTTCAATTTACAATCGAATAAGCCCTTTTTCAAGTTTCTACGACAACGCTTTCTATAAAAACCTTATATTTTTGAGGAGGCAACCTTAATATCTACTGTAAATGGCCTACCGCAGTCTTTTAAAGAGGTAATTGAGATAAAAAAAAATATGTATAAACAGAAATGTGGCTATAAATAGAGACACCGGAGACATTTCATTAAGCCCAATTTATAACAATTTAATACTAAAAGACTCAATTGATATTTGCACTAAGTCAAATATAAGAGAACCTATTTGCACAACTAATAAAAACAGAAATTGCAGACAAGCAAAAAGTATTGCGAGGCAAAACATTCTTGCTCAATCTCTTTGGTAAATATTGTCTTACATTCGTTTCGGCTTGGTCTTTCATTCAGTGTCTGTTCGTATCGTGTACAGTAAACTCCAAAAGGTTAGATTTATGTTGTGTTTTTTTCTTTTCTTCTTTTTTGTTAAGCACTGAGGACGACCTGGCGGAGGTTCTTGTCGAAATATTTGCTTGTTTTTCGTCTTCATGTTTTTGCCACTGGCTGACAAAATCCTCATTTTCTCACCCTTTTTTGGTTTTATTTTTCATTTATTATTTCCTTTTTCTCTTAGCTTCATATAAAAACCTTATATGCACCCAGGGCATAACTTGCAACCCTTGCCCTGAGGTTTTTTTTTTGGGGGGGGGGATTGTCACCCTCAAAGACCTAATTACCAGAACTATCAACTACATTGAACAAAATGGTTTTCTCAAAAATTTTGATTGGATGTGTTTGGAGAAAAGGTAGGCGTGAGAGGTGGGTTAGTTGCCCTCCAATCCCTTTCGAGTATTAAAAAGAGTACTAGCCCTTTGAATTTCCAATCAAATGAGCTCTATTTTAAGTTTCTACGACAAAGCTTTCAATAAGAACCTTATATACCTACAGGGCATAACTTATAACCCTTGCCCTGAAGACTCTGGGGGGAGTTTCCTGCTCAAAGATATAATTTCCAAAACTTTCAACTACATTGAACAAAATTGCTATCTTAAAATTTTGATTGTCTTGGGGGAAATGGTGGACGTGAAAGGGGTGTTAGTTGCCTTCCAATCACTTTCGACTATTAAAAAGGACACTAGCCATTTCAATTTCCAATCGAATGAGCCCATTTTGAAGTTTCTACGACAACGCTTTTTATGAAAACCAACTATGCCCCCAGGCATAACTTATAACCCTTGCCCTGAGGAGTGTGGGGGGGGGGGGGCTGTCATCCTCAAAGAGCTAATTTTCAGAACTTTCAACTACGTTGAACTAAATGTCTCAAAATTTTGATTGGAGGTGTTTAGGGAAAGGGTTGGCGTGAGAGGGGGGTTAGTTGCCCTCCAATCTCTTTTGACTATTAAAAAGAGCAATAGCCCTTTTAGTATGCAATCGAATGAGCCCTTTTTTAAGTTTCTACGACAACGCTTTCTATAAAAATCTTATATGCCCCCAGGACATAACTAACAACCTTTGCCATGAGGGTTGTTGGGAGTGTCCTCCTCAAAAACATATTTTCTATCTGGAAATCAACTACGCTGCACAAAATGGCTATCTCAAAATTTTGATTGGATGTGTTTGGGGAAGTGATGGGCGGGGAAGGGGTGTTAGTTGCCTACCAATCCCTTTCGATTAACAAAAAGGGTACAAGCCAGTCCAATTTCCAATCGAATGAGCCCTTTTCGAAGTTTCTATGACAACTCATTCGATACGAAGTGCCCTGGTCTAAAGGAAAAAAAAATACATTGTGCCAACATCGTTCTTTACTTAGGCAGCGCGATTGCGCTGCCTAGTTTGTTATGTAAGTTAATTTGTAAGTTACGTATATTTATTACTAATAAAAACGTTGGTAAATAAAATTGAACAGCTTTCGAACCAAAAAAAGAGTAAAATTAATATGCACACTTCGTTTTAATTATTCATGTACATTGAGCCAAAATCAAAATTTGCGTTAATTCAAAAACGTTCAGAAATTAAATAAAAAAACAAGTTTTTCTTAAACTGAAAGTAAGGAGCGACATTAAAACTTAAAACGAATAGCCTCTTTCATATAGGGAATAATTTCTGTTCGTTTTAAGTTTTAATGTCGCTCCTTACTTTCAGTTATAAAAACTTGTTTTTTTTATTTAATATCTTAGAAGTTCAAGCAGTAATGCACGCTTTCATGCAATGTTTTTGGTACTTAAAAAAAAAAGCTCGTTATTGTTCTAATTAAACGACCCTTGTATTCCAGGAGACTTTATTAAAGAATTAGGACAACATTCAAACTTTACCATAAAGAGTGAGGCGTTGAGGAGGGGGCAATCCCCTCATATACATAATAATTTCCATTCGTTTTAAGTTTTAATGTTGCTCCTTACTTTGAGTTGCAAAAATGTTTTTTTTTATTTAATTTCTGATTGTTTTTTTTTAAATAAGGCCGGGAAATCTGGCTGAACCTCTACGGAAAAATTGACCCATGGAAAATCCTCTGTTCAATTCAATCCTGGGGAATTTTACCCCGGAAAATTACTCTTAACATCTTCACACGTAAAATTGAGTCGGTAAAGAGAAAGTAAGACAAATAAAAAGAATTTCATATAGGAATTCTGGAAAATTTCCCCAGTGTAAAATTTCTCCTGAAATGTTCACCCCAGAGAAACTTCCCTCTCCTTGGAACATTCTCCCGGTGGAGAATCCCTCAGCAGAAAAATCATCCCCCCCCCCGAAATATGTATGCACACTTTCTAATATCAAACACTGTACATACACGATGAGCAAATTTTTTAACTTAGACATTTCCCAGGGGCTGTGGGGGGTCATGTTACCTCAAACGGCATAGCTGTTGGACCTTTCGACTATGCTGAACAAAATAGTTATTTAAAAATTTTGATCGGACGATTTTGGGGAAAAAGGGGCGTGGGAGGGGGGCTTGTTGCCAATCTTTTTGATCACATAAAAGGGCACTAGGACCTTTAATATTCGTTCAAATGGGCCCCCTTTTGAAGTTCTAGGACCATTGGTCCGATACGATCACCCCCGGGAAAAAAAAATAAACTCGTATCTCTGATCTTTCTTCTGTAAAAAAAAACAAAATTCCATATATTTGCAGATATGAGCTTGAAACCTCTAGCCTACATTATGGTTCACTGCTAGTGTGATTTTCATTAAGTTTTTGACTTTTAGGGGGTATTTTCCAATTTTCCAAAATCAGTCAAGTTTTCTCAGGCTCGTAGGCTTTCATGGGTAAAACCAAACTTAATGAATTTTACATATTTGGAATCAGCATAATAAGCTGACTTTTGATATAGCCTATCTATCGATATCAAAATTCCATTTTTTAGAGTTTTGGTTACTATTAAGCCGCGTTAGTAGAGTGCTAAGTTATACTTTGCCAACTTTATGTTCCTTCCTGTGTTATTTGGGGCCTTTACGTTCCTTGGCACCTTTAGAAAACCCATGTCTGAGGCACTACAGTATCACATGCACATTGCAAAAAAAGTTGGCAAGGTATAATGTGGTCTAACATGTTTTGAGAGTATGGTCGTAATTATATAACTCAAGCAGACTGTTTTTTTTTGTTATTGATAAGAATTGCACAAGAATGTCCCGTTTGAAGTAGACATTTTTTTTTAAAGCTGGCACGGTATTAAGTGGTCCAACATGTTTTGTGAGTATTGTCGAAATTATATAACTCAACCGGACCGGTTTTTGAGACAATACTCATTTTTAGGAGCCAATCAGAGCCATCGGAGGTTACTCCATATACGATAACTCGAGTGGTGATTGGTTAAAAATAAAAGGACTGGTTTTTTATTCGTCCTTGAAACTCTGTATAAAATGACCATGCCATACGATTTAATTTTCATTATGATTTGATATATACTAAATGATAAACCAAATATTATTTATATTGGAACAATTGATCCGTCAATTTTCAGCATGAGTACAGCTTACTGAATTTCTTAATTTATTTCCAAATAAAAATCATTTTTACCAGTAAATTCAAATTCAGGGGCATAGGCCCCCCTCCCCTCCAACAATACAAATCCTAAAATATAATGAATATACTCCCTAGAAAACACAAAGTACGCTCTTTTTTCCACTATGTAAATAAAAACCAATCCCACACCGCTCTGTATACGAGCTTAATTCTGTAGTTTTAGATATTTCCTACAAAAATGCCAGTTTCCTCATTCATTCTAATTAAAATGCGTTTTCTTTAACTGTTTAAATGGAAGCCTCTGTGTTACAAAGGAAGGGACAGTTTTGGGAAACAAATTTTGCAAGCTCCTGTTATCATAAATTAACGACATATGCTTATGAATTAGCAAAAAGGATGTTCCTTGACTAAGAGAGAAATTGTATTCTGGCCTAATTAAACGAAATATATTCTATTTTCAATTGTATTCCATGATTAAGAGGGTTTTACGGTGTGAAAAAACAAACTATTTCCTCGCATGGACTGTAAGAGGGAGGGAGGGGGGAATTAATTTTGTAGACTAATTTTTTGAAATTTTCCTTCTCTCCAAACTCAAATTTTTCAAAACTCTACATTAAAAGCTTTTTAAATATTTCTAAAGCACTAATACATATAGTGATACAGCATCAGACTCAACTTGAGAGGATAAATTATGTTATGGCAAGATTTTTTTGAAATTCCCCTTCCCCCCAAACTCAAAATTTTCCAAAATTTTACTTTAGAAGCTTTTTAAATATTTCTAATGTGCTAAGACATAGAGCGCTACAACATCAGAATCAACTTTAGAGGATAAATTATGTTATGTGAAGATGTTTTTGAAATCCCCCTTCCCCCCACACTCAAAATTTTTCAAAATTTTACTTTAGAAGCTTTTTAAAAATATTTCTAAAGCGCTAAGACATATAGTATTACAAAACATCAGAATCAACTGTAGAAGGCAATTTATCTGTAAAAGAGGAGTTATTATTTCCTTACTAAATTTTTCTTCTTTTTTAAAGAGGAGGAAGATTCCTACAATTACTCTCCCCCCGAAAAGAGACCAAGATGGGGTGATATCACATCGATGCAAGCTGCAAGACCATCCATCATCAGATATGCTAGCTCTATTACAAGTTCTCTGGACCAGCCGGGGGCCTCTCAAGCCAGTGTCAGCTCTGCACAAACCTCTATGCAACCTGGTAGAAAATTCAAGAGGGAGTGGATTGATTCTCATAATGCATCAGCCTCACCTAGTCAAAATTGAGAGGACACCCCCCTTCATGCTTTGCCAGGGGCTTCAGATGTACAAGTGCAGTCTCAATTTGGAAATGTAGGTATTTTTACCTCTACCTTATACATGATTATTTACTTAAAAAATGCTAGGAGGAATTGAGTTTTGTGGGCTGGGGGGAAAAAAATGTGTGTATGTGTGTGTGTTATTAACAAAATAGAAAATGTATGTATTTTTTACCTAATGTACTTTACGTTATTGCTATTACAAATAGTAGATTTTTAAAACGAGTAGATTTTTAGGAAAATGAATCTGATCGCTATTTTTTATGGATGACTAGATTTGTAGGAAAAAAAGTCATTTTTTTTTAATGAGCTATTAAGACAATTATTGAGTTTTTTTTCTATTATTTTTTTTTATAATTATTGACAATTATTGAATTATTGAGATTTTTTTTTACCGTATTTTATTGCTATTAGTTAAATGTTGCGATGTTTGTGCGTGAACGTGTGTGCGCATACGAGTGTGTGTGAGTGTGTGCGCATGTGTGTGTGCGTGTGTGTGTGTGTGCGTGTACGCGTGTGTGTGAACCTGTGTGCGCATACGTGTGTGTGTGTGTGAGTGTTTGCGTGTGTGTGTGCGTGTACGTGTGTGCGCATATGTGTGTGTGTGTGTGTGTGTGTGTATGTGTGTGTGTGAGTGTGTGCGCATGTGTGTGTGTGTATGTGTGTGTTATTAACACAATTTGTAATTTATTATGCATTTGTTTTGTAAATAATGATATAAGCAAAAATTCGTAATTTATTGTGAATTTGTTTGATAAATAAGAATCCAATTAAGAAAAAAATTGTTTGATAAATCCGACTAGGAAAAAAAATAGTGTGCTATAATCATGATAACTTTCCTAAAAAAAACAAAAAAAATTGTTTGATAAATCCAACTAAGAAATAAATAGTGTGCTTTAATTGTGATAAAAGTTTCCTCAAAGAAAAAAAAATTGTTTGATAAATCCAACTAAGAAAAAAAAACTATTTTTTTAACAAATTTTTTTTGGACTTCGAAATTATTCAACTTTTTTTTATATATCTAAATCATATCAGAAAAATAGAATGGCACTTATAAATTATATTTTTAAACATATTCTTGTGCATACCCTTACTCCTATTGATGAGGACTGATGGTTCTAATTCAATGTTTTTTTCATGAAAGCAAACTATTATTTTTTTCAACTAAATTTTTTTTGGACTTCGAAATTATTCATTTTTTTTAATCTCTAAATCATATTAGAAAAATATAATGACACTTTTGATTTAAATTTTAAAATATATTCTTGTGCATACCCATACTCCTGTTGATGAGGACTGATGGTTCTAATTCAATATTTTTTTCATGAAAACAAACTATTTTTTTAACAATTTTTTTTTGCACTTCTAAATTATTCAACTTTTTTTTTTAAATCTCTAAATCATATCAGAAAAATAGAATGACACTCTTGATTTAAATTTTTAAATATATTCTTGTGCATACCCATACTCCTATTGATGATGACTGATGGTTCTAATTCAATATTTTTTAAATGAAAGCAAACTATATTTTTTTAACTAAATTTTTTTTTGACTTCGAAATTATTCAACTTTTTTTTACATCTCTAAATCATATCAGAAAAATAGAATGGTTCTTTTGATTTAAATTTTAAAATATATTCTTGTGAACACCCATACTCCTATTGATGAGAACTAATGGTTCTAATTCAATATTTTTTTCATGAAAGCAAACTTTTTTTTAAACTAAATTTTTTTGGACTTCGAAATTATTCAACTTTTTTTTACATCTCCAAATCATATCTGAAAAATAGAATGACCCTTTTGATTTAAATTTTAAAATATATTCTGGTGCATACCCATACTCCTAATGATGAGGACTGATGGTTATAATTCAATATTTTTTTCATAAAAAAAAACTATTTTTGAAAAAAAATTTTTTTTGGGACTTCAAAATTATTCAACTTTTTTTTACATCTCTAAATCATATCAGAAAAATAGAATTAAACTCTTGATTTAAATTTTCAAATATATTCTTGTGCATACATATACTCCTAATGATGAGGACTGACGGTTCTAATTCAATATTTTTTTCATAAAAAGCAAACTATTTTTTTTGGACTTCGAAATTATTCAACTTTATTTATTTTTTTATTTTTTTTTGTACGTATCTTAAAATGACAAAATATACTTACGGCTCTAACAATTGTACTCTATGCTTGTTCAGAGACACGATGCGGCTTTCCTACTGTTACTCTATGGCCGGTTATCGACACTACCTAGTTTATTGCATGTATTAAATCAGTATTTTTTACACAGTTGAATAATAAACACATAACTAATATCTCTAAACGCTGAAGTTGAAGCATTTTAAGAAAGTGTGCTCACATGATAGTGTTATTTTAGCATTGAATGTTGACAAGGAGAAGCATTTAAACTATGAAATAAGTACAAATGGTAGCACTAGGGGAAACGTATGCGTGCACATGTCATGACAGTAAGGAATTGAATTTCTTTGGAGTACCAAAAAAATTCAACTCATTTGATGGTGGATATGCGAGATTGAGATCTCAGGAGATGATTGCACTCAAAGAGAATGCCAACATAAAAATAATCGTTGATAAAGAGGGGCATCTTCTTGCTAGTGCTTGTGGTAACATGTTACCCAGTATTAAACCATATCGTCAGCTTTCGGGTATTAGCAATCAACGGAAGGTCAAAAAAAGAAATGCCTTTTCTTCTACTAATATCATAAACCATATCTTGTCTACGTGCCGAAACTGTTACCTGTGTAAAAATAGTGTGATAATAGACAGGGAAATTGCTAGAAAAATAAAAAGGGCATTGGCAGAAAATATCACTAAGGAATATAAAGATGAATCGATGAAAAACAAAGTACCAGCAAACGTTACTGCCATTGATCAAACGGTCAATGAACCAAATAATACCAAAGACGAAAAGCATATTGAGCCTGTTGATGACACACCATAAAAATTGTGTATGAGTCAAAATGGAATAATGAATATTCTACTGATTACGAACTAGGAGAAGACAATAGCTACAATATCAAGATAGAACATGGTGAAATATTTTATGGAACATATTCAAAATGTCCAAAGTTGTTCATTGATATTAATAATGTATATTTTTGTATTAATATTCTACATGGCATTATTTCATTAAAAATATATTATGCATTACATTGTTATGTTTTCATTATTTTTAGAGTAAGCTAGCATATCAAACGTTTAAAATGTATATTAAAACATCGGAGATGTAAGAAAATGAATTTGCATACATCTGTTGTCTGACACATGGGATAACATTTACAAAATCTTGGTATCAGAATGAATAAATTATTTATCAACATCCGTTGTTGGATATGTCATTATAAAAAAATTGTAAGTAATTAAGGAACAAATTCTTTCTTGAATTCACCTCTTGGATACACAACACAGAAATTTAATCAAGGAAATTATGAAAAAAAATTGTAAGTAAGTAACAAATTCTTTCTTGAAGTCACCTCTTGGATACACAATGCAGAAATTTAATTTAAGAAATTATGAAAAAATTGTAAGTAAGTAATAAATTCTTTCTTGAATACACCTGCTGGATTAACGAAAAAGACATTTCATTCAAGGAATTGTGATAAAATTCCAAGTATGTAACAAACTCTTTATCGTTTTCACTTCTTGGATACACGATGCAGAAATTTCATTCAAGAAATTATGAAAAAATTCTCAGTAAGTAAAAATCTCTTTCTTGAAGTCCCCTCTTGGATACACAATACGGAAATTTCATTCAAGAAAATATGAAAATATTTGAAAGTAAGTAACACACTCTTTCTTGAAGTCACCTTTTGAATGCACAATACAGATACTTCATTCAAGAAATTATGAACAAATCGCAAGTAAGTAACAAACTCTTTCTTGAATTCACCATTTGGATGCACAATACAGAAATTTAATTCAAGAAATTAGGAAAAAAATGTAACTAAGTAAGTAACAAACTCTATGCTTTTTCAGCATCAATTGTCGGATATGTTGAATAAAATAAGCAAAGTCGACATAGCTTTATTTCATTTTTTAAGGTTAATTTAGACGAGGTTACGTGCGCGCACGTAACCTCGTCTAAATTAACCTTAAAAAATGAAATAAAGCTATGTCGACTTTGCTTATTTTATTCAACATATCCGACAATTGATTCTGAAAAAGCATAGAGTTTGTTACTTACTTACTTACATTTTTTTTCCTAATTTCCTGAATTAAATTTCTGTATTGTGCATCCAAATGGCGAGTTCAAGAAAGAGTTTGTTACTTACTTGCGATTTTTTCATAATTTCTTAAATGAAGTTTCTGCATTATGTATCCAAGAGGTGACTTCAAAAAGGAGTTTGTTACCTACTTTCGAATTTTTCATTTTTTCTTTAATGAAATTTCCGTATTGTGTATCCAAGAGGGCACTTCAAGAAAGAGATTGTCACTTACTTAGAATGTTTTCTAATTTCTCGAATTAAATTTCTGCATCGTGTATCTAAGACGTGAAAACAATAAAGAGTTTGTTACTTACTTAGAATTGTGTCATAATTTCTTGAATGAAATGTCTTTTTTGTTTATCCAGGAGGCGAATTCAAGAAAGAATTTGCTACTTACTTACAATGTTTTGATAATTTCTTAAATGAAATTTCTGCATTGTGTATCCAAGAGGTGACTTCAAGAAAGACTTTGTTACTTACTTACAATTTTTTTTTCATAATTTCCTTGATTAAATTTCTGTATTGTATATCCAAGAGGTGAATTCAAGAAAGAGTTTGTTACTTACTTACTTACAATTTTTTCATAATGACATATCCAACAACGGATTTTGATAAATAATTTATTCATTCTGATACCATGATTTGGTCAATATTATCCCATGTGTCTGATAATAGATGTAAGCAAATTCCTTTTTTTACATCTCCGATGTTTTAATATATATTTTAAACGCTTGATATGCAAGCTTACTCTAAAAATAATGAAAACATAACAATGTAATGCATAATATATTTTTAATGAAATAATGCCATGTAGAATATTAATACAAAAATATATATTATTAATATCAATGAACAACTTTCTACATTTTGAATCTGTTCCATAAAATAGTTCACCATGTTCTCTCTTGGTATTGTAGCTATTGTCTTCTCTTAGTTCGTAATCAGTAGAATAATCATTATTCCATTTTGACTCATACACAATTTTTATGGTGTGTCATCAACAGGCTCAATATGCTTTTCGTCTTTGGTATTATGTGGTTCATTGACCGTTTGATCAATGGCAGTAACGTTTGCTGGTACTTTGTTTTTCATCGATTCATCTTTATATTCCTTAGTGATATTTTCTGCCAATGCCCTTTTTATTTTTCTAGCAATTTTACTGTCTATTATCACACTATTTTTACACAGGTAACAGTTTCGGCACGTAGACAAGATATGGTTTATGATATTAGTAGAAGAGTAGGCCTTTCTTTTTTTGACCTTCCGTTGAATGCTAATACCCGAAAGCTGACGATATGGTTTAACACAGGGTAACATGTTACCACAAGCACTAGAAAGAAGATACCCCTCTTTCAACGATTATTTTTATGTTGGCATTCTCTTTGAGTGCAATCATCTCCGGAGATCTCAATCTTGCATATCTACCATCATAAGAGTTAAATTTTTTGGTAATCCAAAGAAATTTAATTCTTTACTGGCATAACAATGCAGACATACGTTTCCGATAGTGCTGACGCTTGTACTTATTTCATAGTTTAAATACTTCTCTTTGTCAGCATTCAATGCTATAATAACACTGTCATGTGAACACACTTTTTTTCAATTCTTCATCTTTACTTTTTAGAGATATTAGTTATGTGTTTATCGTACCACTGCGTAATAAATACTGATTTAATACATGCAATAAACTAGGTAGTGTTGATAACCGGCCATAGAGTAACAGTGGGAAAGCCGCATCGTGTCTCTGAACAAGCATAGAGTACAATTGTTAGAGTCGTAAGCATATTTTGTCATTTTAAGATACATACAAAAAAATAAATAAAAAAAATAAATAAAGTTGAATAATTTCGAAGTCCAAAAAAAAAATAGTTTGTTTTTTATGAAAAAAATATTGAATTAGAACCATCACTTCTCATCAATAGGAGTATGGGTATGCACAAGAATATATTTAAAAATTTAAATCAAGAATGTCATTCTATTTTTCTGATATGATTTAGAGATGTAAAAAAAAAGTTGAATAATTTCGAAGTCAAAAAAAAAATTTATACAAAAATAGTTTGTTTTCATGAAAATAATATTGAATTAGAGTCACCAGTTCTCATAAAAAGGAGTATGGGTATGCACAAGAATATATTTTAAAATTTAAATCAAAATTGACGTTCTATTTTTCTGATATGATTTAGAGATGTAAAAAAAGTTGAATAATTTCGAAGTCCAAACAAAAATTGTTAAAAAAATAGTCAGTTTTCATGAAAAAAATATTGAATTAGAACCATAAGTCCTCATCAATGGGAGTATGGGTATGCACAACAATATATTTTAAAATTTAAATCAAAATTGTCATTCCATTTTTCTGATATGATTTAGAGATGTAAAAAAAATAAAGTTGAATAATTCATAAGTAAAAAAAAATTTTTTGCTTTCATTAAAAATATATTGAATTAGAAACATCAGTTCTCATCAATAGGAGTATGGGTATGCACAAGAATATATTTAAAAATTTAAATCAAAAGTACCATTCTATTTTTCTGATATGATTTAGAGATTTAAAAAAAAGTTTAATAATTTCTAATTCCAAAAAAAAATTAGTTAAAAAAAATATTTTGCTTTCATGAAAAAAATATTGAATTAGAACCATCAGTCATCATCAATAGGAGTATGGGTATGCACAAGAATATATTTGAAAATTTAAATCAAGAGTCATTCTATTTTTCTGATATGATTTAGAGATTTAAAAAAAAAGTTGAATAATTTCGAAGTCAAAACAAAAATTGTTAATAAAATAGTTTGTTTTCATAAAAAAAAAATATTGAATTAGAACCATCAGTCCTCATCAATAGGAGTATGTGTATGCACAAGAATATATTTTAAAATTTAAATCAAAAGTGTCATTATATTTTTCTGATATGATTTAGAGATGTAAAAAAAAGTTGAATAATTTTGAAGTCCAAAAAAAAAAATTTAGTTAAAAAAAAAATAGTTTGCTTTCATGAAAAAAATATTTAAATAGAACCATCAGTCCTCATCAATAGGAGTATGGGTATGCACAAGAATATATTTTAAAATTTAAATCAAAAGTGCCATTCTATTTTTCTGATTTGATTTAGAGATGTAAAAAAAAGGTTGAATAATTTCGAAGTCCAAATAAAAATTTGTTAAAAAAATAGTTTTTTTTTCTTAGTTGGATTTATCAAACAATTTTTTTTTCTTTGAGGAAAGTTTTATCATAATTATAGCACACTATTTTTTTTCTTAGTTGGATTTATCAAACAATTGTTTTTTTTAGGAAAGTTTTATCATAATTATAGCACACTATTTTTTTTCCTAGTCAGATTTATCAAACTTTTTTTCTTAATTGGATTCTTATTTATCAAACAAATGCATAATAAATTACGAATTTTTGCTTATAGCATTATTTACAAAACAAATGCATAATAAATTACAAATTTTTTTAATAACACACACACACACACACATGCGCACACACTCACACACACACAAACACACATATGCGCACACACGTACACGCACACACACACACACGTATGCGCACACGCGTACACGCACACACACACACACTCACACACACATGCTCACACACACACACACACGTATGCGCACACACGTTCACGCACACACATCGCAACGTTTGACTAATAGCAATAAAATATGGTAAAAAAATCTCAATAATTCAATAATTGTCTTAATAGCTCATTAAAAAAAATTGACTCTTTTTTTCCTACAAATCTAGTCATCCATAAAAAATAGCGATCAGATTCATTTTCCTAAAAATCTACTCGTTTTAAAAATCTACTTTTTGTAATAGCAATAACGTAAAGTACATTAGGTATAAAATATATACATTTCCTAATTTGTTAATAACACACACACACACACCCATTTTTCTCCCAACCCACAAAACTCAATTCCTCCTAGCATTTTTTAAGTAAATAATCATGTATAAGGTAAAGGTAAAAATACCTACATTTCCAAATTGAGACTGCACTTGTACATCTGAAGCCCCTGGCAAAGCATGAAGGGGGGTATCCTATCGATCTTGACTAGATGAGGCTGATGCATTATGAGAATCTATCCACTCCCTCTTGAATTTTCTGCCAGGTTGCATAGAGGTTTGTGCAGAGCTGACACTGGCTTGAGAGGCCCCCGGGTGGTCCAGAGAACTTGTAATAGAGCTAGCATATCTGATGATGGATGGGTCTTGCAGCTTGTATCGATGTGATATCACCCCATCTTGGTCTCTTTTCGGGGGTAGAGTAATTGTAGGAATCTTCCTCCTCCTTAAAAAAGAAGAAAAATTTAGTAAGGAAATAATAACTGCTCTTTTACAGATATTTGCCCTCTAAAGTTTATTCTGATGTTTTGTAGCACTCTATGTCTTAGCGCTTTAGAAATATTTTTAAAAAGCGTCTAAAGTAAAATTTTGGAAAATTTTGAGTTTGGGGGTAAGGGGGATTTCAAAAACATCTTGCCATAACATAATTTATCCTCTAAAGTTGATTTTGATGTTGTAGCGCTCTATGTCTTAGCGCTTTAGAAATATTTAAAAAGCTTCTAAAGTAAAATTTTGGAAAATTTTGAGTTTGGGGGTAAGGGGGATTTCAAAAATATCTTGCCATAACATAATTTATCCTCTAAAGTTGATTCTGATGTTGTAGCGCTCTATGTCTTAGCGCTTTAGAAATATTTAAAAAGCTTCTAAAGAAAATTTTGGAAAATTTTGAGTTTGGGGAGAAGGAAGATTTCAAAAATTAGTTTGCAAAAAGAACTCCCCCCTCCCTCCTCCCTTACATTCCATGCGATGAAATATTTTGTTTTTCACACCGTAAAACCCCTCTTAATCATGAAATACAATTGAAAATAAAATATATTTGGTTTAATTAGGCTAAAATACAATTTGTCTCTTTGTCAAGGAACAGCCTTGTTGCTAATCCATAAACATATGTCGTTAATTTATGATAACAGGAGCGTGCGAAATTTGATCCCACAACTGTCCCCTCCTTTGTAACACAGAAGCCTCCATTTAAACAGATAAAGAAAACGCATTTTAATTAGAATGAATGAGGAAACTGGCATTTTTTGTAGGAAATAACTAAAACTAGAGAATTAAGCTCGTATACAGAGCAGTGTGGGATGGGTTTTTATTTACATAGTGGAAAAAAGAGCGTACTTTTTGTTTTCTAGGGAGTATATTCATTATATTTTAGGATTTGTATTGTTGGAGGGGAGGGGGGCCTATGCCCCTGAATTTGAATTTACTGGTAAAAATGATTTTTATTTGGAAATAAATTATGAAATTTAGTAATATCTACTCATGTTGAAACTTGACCGATCACGTGTTCTAATGTTAATAATATTTGATGAATTATTTAGAATATATAAAATCATAATAAAAAATAAATCGTATGGTATGGGAATTTTATACGAAGTCTCAAGGATAAATAAAAAACCAGTCCTTTTATTTTTAACCAATCACCACTCGAGTTATCGTATATGGAGTAACCTCCGATGGCTCTGATTGGCTCCTAAAAAATGAGTATTGTCTCAAAAACCGGTCCGGTTGAGTTATATAATTTCGACCATACTCTCAAAACATGTTGGACCACTTTATACCGTGCCAGTTTTAAAAAAAAAAAAATGTCTACTTCAAACGGGACATTCTTGTGCAATTCTTTTCAATAACAAAAAAAAGCAGTCTGCTTGAGTTATATAATTTCGACCATACTCTCAAAACATGTTAGACCACATTATACCTTGCCAACTTTTTTTTGCAATGTGCATGTGATACTGTAGTGCCTCAGACGTGTGTTTTCTAAAGGTGCCAAGGAACGTAAAGGCCCCAAATAACACAGGAAGGAACATAAAGTTGACAAAGTATAACTTAGCACTCTACTCGCGTTGCTCCTTACTTACAGTTAGTTACAACGAACAGTTTGAAAACGTTTAGGTTGACCAGAAACAAAGCACGTTTAGCCCGTCCTCCAGCAGAATTTGATCTCTGCCTGACCGTCGCCCTTCCTTCTCTGAAACTATCTGAAAGTTTCAACTTCATCCCTCAAGCTATTCCCGAGATATTGCGGGTATTTTGATAACCTTGATGTACATACTATCTTTTGATTTAGCTCTACTCTCTCTACCACTGTCTTACTTCAAAGTCCACGTGCCCTCTTCTATTCTCCCTGAAAGTTTCAACTCGATGCGTAATGTGGTCTCGGGATATTGCACAACCCCATCTTTGTAACCTGCAACACATAGCGTCTTTTGATTTAATTTGCTACTTCAAGGCTCAAAGGAGCTTACAGTGCGATATCTTGCTTTATCGGTAACAAAAAAATCAAGCCCCTTCCCCTCCTCAATAAAAAAATTAAATTCCCCTTGTCCTAAGCACGCTGTCATTTCCAAACAATCCCTGAAATTGTCAACCTCTTTCCCCAAGATGTTCCCGAGATATTGCAGATATTTTGTGACTTGGATCCACATTAATGTCTTTGATTTACCTCTGCCGCCTCCCCTAACTCACACTTTAAGGCCTGTGTGACCCCTATACACCAAAAATTCCTGAAAGTTTCAAATGACCCCCCATGCCCTTCCAAAGATATTACAGGTAATTTGAAATCTCGGGTGCTCATAGTGGTTTCCGACATACTCAGGTAGGCCTGCTTCCGGCGCTTCCAGAGTATATCTTTGGGAACCTCTGGAAATCTTCGTCTAACAAACGATTTCTAAGAGCTCCTAGCTAATCTGAAAACACGGCCGCCTGTTCCACTAAGATCGTTCTTTGAATATTGGATAATTAAAATAATAAAAGGCCTATTGTCACTTGGGCTTTCTGGATAATTCTAACCCCAAAGGCATACTTATAAGATCATTAGATATTTCTGAACAAAATGACGATCTGCTTTAAAGGGAACTAGGATTTTTATTTTCTCATGGACTCAGCCCTCCTCGCAAGCTTCTACGACCGCTCCTTTCATGGGAAGTGACATAGGAAAAAAGTTTTTTGGCCTCTATCGGGCGCCCCCTTTGGGGAATCAATATTTTTTTTTTCATTCTGTATTGAGGTTCCGTTGGCCCAAAGACCTAAAGTTGTAAGTTTTAGTGTGTATGTAACTCAACCGAAGTTTAACTCAATCTTGTTCAACTCTGTCCACTTAACTGTATTCTCGTTTAACTTAATCACCATTCAACTATACCCGAGCTTACATTTTCTAACTGATATTGCAATGCCCTAAACTGAAGGGGATACCTAATGTTTTTAATAATTTTGCAGGGTTTAAGCTTTTGACGAAATCAAGACTTCTAAGGTTTTTTGCGGTAAATTTGTGGAAGCTTGTATGAATTCCCTAGCTGGACTATGAACATACCATTCGATGTACCATCCAACTCTCGTTACAAATGTAATAATCGGCACAGCGTCCCAGCTCTTTATTCCGTCTCTCCCAGCATCCTATGACAGCTTTCAAATGACCTCTTAAATAGCTCTCTACGATATTCCAGGACTTGTATCAACGGCATTTATTCTTTACGTGACAGGTTTTCCTAACGCGTTTTTAAGCTTTTGGTTACTTGGGGGTCGGGATTTGCTCTGTGCTAGGTTGCAGCTATTGCTGCAACCATGTAATTCAAGTACATACTAATTCAAGTTATCCATTTCATTCAAATGCGTTTGGACCCTGGGCATGAACATTTTTGCTAATTTTAAATATATAGTGGAGACGGATAACTTGTTGTTTTTAGAATGGAGAGGGGAATAATTTTGCATTAAGACATCATAAAATAAAATATATTTTAAATGTTATAACTTTTTTAACTTTAATAAACCAAAAATTATTAAGAATTTAAGGAATAAATATCATTATATATAAATACTAAACTGTCAATCCACAAGTAGTAATGTAGTAACAGTTCCGACGGGGCAGTCCCCCCACCATACAGCGGCGCATAACCATCTATACAACAAGACACATATTACAAAAGGACACATAACCATCCTTACAACGGTGCATAACCATCCATACAACAAGACACATATCCATCCATACAACAAGACACATAAACCTCCATACAACAAGACACATATTACAAAAATATATATAACCATTCATACAACGTGGCATGACCATCCATACAACAGGACACATATTACAAAAGGACACATAACCATCCATACAACAAAATACATATCCATCCGTACAGCAAGACACATAACCATCCATACAACAGGACATAACCATCCATACAACAAGACACAACATCCATACAACAAGACACATATCCATTCATACAACAAGATACATATCCATCCATACAACAAGACATATATTACAACAAGGCACATAGCGCAAAAAGAATGACACTTTTGAAATAAAATTTAAATTACATTCTTGTGCTTACCCTACCCCCTTTGATGATTACTGTTGGTTCTCATTTCAATATTTTTTCATTAAAAAAAAACTGAAATTTTATTTCTTTTTCAAAGATTTCCCAGTTGGCCATGATTTCTACAGTTTGGTATTGATCTTTATGGTTTGGTCTGGATTTCTGGGGTTGGCCCTGATTTATACCGTTTGGTCTGAATTTTTATGAATATATCCGGATTTTAAGATGATGGCCTTAATTTCTACACTTTTGAAAAAAAAAACTTTTAATATGAAACGTAACACAACAGAACACTTTGAAAAAAAACTTTTAGAGTGAAACGTAACAAAACAACACTGAAAAAAAAAACTTTGGTATGGTCCGGATTTTCAGGGTTTACCCTGATTTTCACGAATTGTTGTGAATTTCTATGCAATGCTTAGGCTTTCTATTAATTCATCCAGAACTTGTAAGACACTTGTCCAGAACTTTGAAAAAAACAGCTCTAAGGTGAAACCTAACAATACAGAAGACACTTTTGAAAAAAACTTATAAGGTGAAACGTAACAAAACACAACACTTTGAAAAAAACTTTTAAGATGAAACATAAAAAAACAAAACACTGAAGAAAAACTTTGGTATGGTCTGGATTTTCAGACTTGACCCTGATTTTCATGAATTTGTGTGGATGTCTATGCGAAAGAGCCCTTTTTGAAGTTTTTACGACACCACTTTCTATATGACATTATATGCCCCCAAGGCATAACTTACAACCTTAGCCCTGAGGGCTGTTGGGGGTTTTCATACTCAAAAACATAATTTCCGGGCCCTTCAACAACTTTCAACAAAATAGCTATATAAAAATATTGATCGGAAGTGTTTGGAGAAATGATGGGTATGGGTGGGCATTCGCCCTCCGATCGCTTTTGACTATCAATAAGGGCACTAGCCCTGTCAATTCACAATTTAATGAGTCCTTTTTGAAGTTCTTGCGAAAACGCTGGCAAAGACCTTATTTCCTGAACTTTCCACTACATTGAACAAAATGTCTATCTCAAAAATTTGATTGGATGCGTTTAAGGAAATGGTGGGCGTGAGAGGGGCGTTAGTTGCCCTCCAATCACTTCGACTATTAAATAGGGCGCAAGCCTTTTCAATTTCCAATCGAATGAGCCCTTTTTGAAGTTTCTACGACAATGCTTTCTATAAAACCTTATATGCCCCCAGGGCGTAACTTACAACCCTTTGCGCTGAGGGCTGTGGGGGGAGTGTCATCCTTAAAATCATAATGTCCGGACCTTTCAGCTACGTTTAATAAAAAGGCTATATAAAACTTTTTATTGGATGATTTAGAGGAAATGGGGGGCGTGGGAGGGGTGTTAGGTTTCCTCCAATCATTTTTGACTTAAAAAGGGCACTAGCCCTTCGAAGTTTTCGAAGTTTCTATTACAAAACTCTATTAAAACCTTATATGCCCCCAGGGCATAACTAACAACCTTTGCCCTGAGGGGTGTGAAGAGGGGGGGAGGGGTGTCATCCTAAAAGACATATTATCCAGAACTTTCAACTACGCTGAAAAAAATGGCTATCTCAAAATTTTGATTGGATGTGTTTGGGGAAACTGTGGGTGCGAGAGGGAGGTTAGTTGCCCTCCAATCAGTTTCGTCTAGCCTATTAAAAAGGGCACTAGCCCTTTCAATTTCCAGTTGAATAAGCCTTGTTTAAAGTTTCTACGACAACATTTTCTATAAATAGCCTTAAATACCCCCAGGGCATAACTTATCACCTTAGCCCTGAGGGTATTCGGAGGGTTTGTCATCCTCAAAATCATAATTTCCGGGACTTTCAACTACATTGAACAAAATTGCTATCTCAAAATTTTAATTGAATTGCTTGGGGAAAAGGTGGGTGTGAGAGTGGGGTTAGTTGCTCTCCATTCAATTTTGACTATTAAAAAGGCCAGTGGCCCTTTCAATTTCCAATTGAATGAGCCTTTTTTGAAGTTTCTACGACAAAAATTTCTATAAAAACCATATATGACCCCAGGGCATAACTTACAACCCTAGCCCTGAGGGCTCTGAGGGGGTTATCATTCTCAAAGACTTAATTTCCAGAACTTTCAACTGCGTTGAAAAAATGGATATCTAAAAATTTTGATTAATGTGTTTGGATAAATGGTGGGCGTAGAAGGGGTGTTAGTTGCCTTTCAATCACTTTCGACTATTAAAAAGGGCACTAGCCATTTCAATTTTGAATCGAATGAGCCCCTTTTGAAGTTTCTACGACAACGCTTTCCTTAGCGACAACGCTTCACCTTATATGCCCTTAGGGCATAACTTATAACCCTTGCCCTGAGGGCTGTGGGGGGGGGGGGGGGTTGTCAACCACAAAGACCTAATTTTCAGAACTTTCAACTACTTCGTTGAACTTTCTACTACAAAATCGCTATCTTAAAATTTGGATTGGATGTATTTTGGGGAAAGGTGGGCGTGAGAGGGGGGTTAGTTGCCCTCCAATCGCTTTCGACTATTAAAAAGGGCACTAGCCCTTTGAATTTCCAATCCAATGAGCCTTTTTTGAAGTTTCTACGACAACGCTTTCTGTGAAAACCTTATATACCCCCAAGGCATAACTTTCAACCCTTGCCCTGAAGGCTGTGGGGGAGTATCCTCCTCAAAAACATAATTTCTCTTAGGAAATCAACTATGCTGAACAAGATGGATAGATTTATATTTTATTGCATGTGTCTGGGTAATTAGGTTGCGATGAAGGGTTGCTAATCGCCTTCCAATCACTTTTGACTATTAAAAAGGGCACTAACCACTCTAATTTCCAATCGAATGAGCTCTTTTTGAAGTTTCTACGACAACCCCTTGGATACCTGGTCTGGTCTGGAACAGACCAGACCAGGTATCCAGACCCTGGTCTGGAACAAAAAATAAATAATACATTGTGCCAACATCGTTTTTTACTTAGGCAGCGCATGATCTTAAGAATGTATATAAATAAAAAAAATTCAACTGAAAATAAAAGAGCGGCAAAACTGAAACGGACATAAGTTATTCCGTGGATGATTGGGAGACCCTATATCCAAGCTCCCACCCTTCCCGCTAAAGTTCGCGCCCTCCCCTCAAATGCCCTAAGACCGAATGCTCTGACACAAGAGCAATGTGCTTAATTGTTTCGGAATCAAACTGTGCTGAGAATGGGAGGGCTTATTTGTTTGTATTTGCTGTAACAACAAAATTTTAATCTCAAGTATTTTGAAAGGTAATTTGTTAATAAAAGTCTTAAAATTACCATCTTTGTTGCACTTTAAACTGATTTCCGTAAATTGTTAGTCAAAGTTAATTTTAAACAACGGGAGGTCTAGAGGGCTGGTAGTCTTGTACGTTTTTTTGTATTAATTTGACGCAAGAGGAGAAAGTAGAGGAAACGTATATTTACTCCTTGTTAATTTTTTTTATTACATTGAAAAGGTAGTGGTGGATAGAGTATGGCCTTTTACACAACTTGGTTTGTTTAAAAATTATTTATTGGTTAGGATTACGTTACCTCTTCATGGAAGACAGATTCCTTTTTGTATTAGAGATCAGAAATAGATAAATGAGCTTTCTCCTTTCTACAGCCGGAGCCTTGTTTTTTTTTTTTTCATTTGATATTAATCAATTTAATAGCGTGTCGAAAGTTAATAAATTTCCCTAGTTCTCTTGTCAGCGTCTCAGCTTCCCATAATTGAAAGAATATAGAATGGCCTCCATTGTCTCTCCATTTGGCCCTGGGACTTGTCAATTCACGAAGCTGAAACTTATAGGCTATTTGGCTACAAAGTGTGAAAAAAGTCAATGCATTATTTTGGGATGGGGGGGGGGGTATTTAAACGTTAAAATATGCAAACTGTATAAAAATCATTCAAACTTACGGGTGGGGTCACGATATTCTGGCGACGGGCTGGGCTAAGAGATTACTGTGTACGCCCGTATTCAAAGATTGCCGTTTTCCTTTGAAATTTGTTGAACCCGTATTGAGACAAAAATATTTGTGCTTTGAACAATTTTTAACTATTTTGTGTTTGTCTGGTCCTTCCACCAAACACACACAGAACAGGGATTTATCACCCAGCGCAGTGTCATGGAAGTAGTTTTACCGTAGTGCGTTTTTTTTTCTTTTTGTTGTTGTAAAGAGGGACAGACTTATAATTTATAGACCACATTCTCAACTGAAAATGATTTAACTGAAGAATTTCATTAAATAGGAATGCCTTAGAAGCAAGAGCTTGGCATACTTAGTTTTATTCATAGGGGGAGGGGCTATTGTACTCAGGGCTCTTTAAGGTAGAAAAATCTTTCTGATGCCCACCAGCTAATGACAAATCTTACTCCATTATGAACTGTCTTGAGGTGAAGACTCATTATCGGCAGCCATTCCCTTGTCCCACGTCGTGATTTTACTTCGTGAAACCAACACTAGGCTCAAGTCAGCTTTGATGGTAAACAGCCAGGTCTTGCGTTGGCAAACCTTACTGTTGGCTTTTTTTTTGTAAAGGTTTAAGATAAAAGTAGGGTACTTGTGCATTATAACTAAACCAGCGGTATACACGAAAGAAGTCAAGTTTGGTTAATGCTAATGAAATAAAACAAAATAGAATGAATAATAGTTTAGAAACAAATTTGGGCTATATATCTGCACATTAGGGGTGGGGGTGGAGGGGGGTGGGTAAGCATAGCATACATTAAATACGTAACCTAACCTAGGTACCTCCTCCCCTAAACCCCAAAAAACAGTCGTTTAAATATTGTAAACTCAATCAAAAACCACGCTTATCCATCAATTTATCTAGCAAATAGCCGTTTGTCTGCTATCGTGTCTGGTTTCCTTGTACAGTCTTTAGCGCTGGTTTAGTTATAATGCACAATACCTAAAGTAGTTTTGTCAGCAATGTCACATTACTACACATTATCATGTAGATAGGAAGCTTCCTATCATGTGGAGCTTCCTCCACATTATCACACCTGTAGATAGGAAGCTTCTTGTTCAGGCTTCGTGGCTTCGACATAGATATAAAATCATCTGTAAAATAATTATAAAAGCGGATTCATTGGTAGAATGTTTTATCTCCTGGCTTTTACAATACCTCGTGTCTATTCGGCTCGTAGACAGTTCCTTGAAGCCGATATGACTTAGGATAATCCTACTATCAAAGAGTTCATTATTTAAAAAAAAAACGATCAGAAATTAAATAAAAAAACAAGTTTTTCAACTGAAAGTACAGTTGAAACGAACAGAAATTATTATGTATACGAGGAGGGTTGACCCTCTTCAAGGCCATCCTCTTTGCGCTAGAATTTAAGTTTTGTCCCAATTCTTTAAAAACGACTCCTGAAACACAAGGGTTGTTTAATTAGAATAATAAGAAGCTTATTTAAAAGTACTGAAAAACTTTAGCATGAATAGCGAGGTGTTGAAGAGGGGGCAACTCCCTCATATACGTAATAACATCTGTTCGTTTTAAGTTTTGATATTGCTCCTTACTTTCAGTTGAAAAAAAACTTTATTATTTAATTATAAAATAAATTGTCGTTTCAAGGAATCCCAACTCGATGGACTTTCTTTTTTTTTTCTGTTTTAAAATTCATGGATGGCTATGCCTATCCTGCTGTGATAGAGCTAGGATTTTACTCAGAGGCATAGTAGGAGGCAGGTTCAAACCTTGTGAAGATGGACATAGGTAATGGAGCAGATTTCCCTGCAGATAGAGGGAAGGTCAATATAAGCAATGGTATATTTTTCAGCTACAATTTATTAACTTTGTCAGGGGGTTCTTCGGGCCAATCCTAGGGAAATATCTTCTTACCCCCTCCGTATGGGTAGGCATGTTTAGGGATTTAGGAACATTTTGACCGAAGGGGGTAGGGGGAATCCCTTTCCTCTAAGGTTGGTATGAAGGAATCTGAAAAAATAGAAAGCTGTGGCCTAAAAATGTACCTTTTTCATGTTTTCAACACTCCTCCATTAAGTCCTATGGTCACCCTTAATTGCTGGAGACCTTTGTGAGTCTACGGGAACAGGTGATGAGCTTGTGCCCGGATAATACTCAAATTGCTTCTCAAATTGCTCAAATTGCTTCGTATCACAAAATAATGCTCTTCTACCTAGGAAAAAGTAAACAGCTTACTGTACTTGTTTAAGAGAAAAATAAGTCTTCGCAAATTCTTTTTTATTCAGACTGAATATTATGCTTATTTGTCTTGAACATATCTAGGAGTCTTGTTCAAATTAATTATTCCGACTCTTAAAGTTTATATTCTTATTACTGCGAATGAAAGCACAGGAGATCAATATCTACTTGCCATGGGAAAGGTTTTCTTTGGGACCTGCTCTCTAGGTCTAATTTAATTGTTGGCATTCCTCCCCTGTACTTTCTACGTTCACAGAGACTGGTAGAGAGAGACTTCCATTTAAAGCATTATGATATTTAGCTGACTTGTAATTTAATTTTCGTTCACTTTTAGATTAAGTTTAAAATCAAGTTAAAGGGCGCATTATCCTATGAAATGAGCTTCGAACTAAACTATAAAGATGTCTTTGTTTTGAATAATTTTGAAAATGCAAACCTGCTCTTTAGGGAAATAGGGAGTAATTCTTTCATAAGGTTGACTGAAAACTCTCCATTGGAAATCTTTCGGGAAACCATCAAAATTTATGAAACCTAGATATTTGGGCTTGAAAACGTACTTTTTGGGCTATCTGACCCCTTTAAAATCTCTATCGTTTATTAAAAGTAAATTTTGAATATTTTTTCAATTAGATTATATAATAAATTTCTTTTATTTCAAGGATTTTATTATAAATATAAACACTGCTCAAAATAAAGAGCGATGCAAATTTTATGAACTAAAAAAGAAGTTTGTAGAACAAGAAATTCGCGCTTGTCATGAGGTAAGGGGCATACTTAGTGGGGAGGGATTTTACCCCCACGTAGATAATTTCGGACAAAACACTGCCTTTCCATGACGATAAAATAAAAGTTCGAAATAGGGATAAAATTCTTTTTAATAGACAGTGTATAATAAATTTCACAAAAAATACCAGATATTTCGGTCACATATACAGTGACCGTCATCAGTAGTAAAACTCCTTCTAATGACGGTCACTGTATATGTGACCGAAATATCTGGTATTTTTTGTGAAATTTATTATACACTGTCTATTAAAAAGTATTTTATCCCTATTTTGAACTTTTATTTTATCTCAAAATTCTAAATTTTCCAGAGTTTCTGGGGAATTTTTATTAAAATTAACAAATATATTTCTTTTTCCTCCCCGAAGATATTTGCTGTGTACGTGCCTCTACGAGTTGTGACAATCCTGGAAAAAAGTGAAAATTTGTTGTTGTTGTGCTTTATCATCCAAATTTCCTATGGAAATAAGGATGATTAATAATTATCCAATTCTGGTTTGCTGTCAAAGTAAGCTTTTGATGAAGTTTTGAATGGGTCCTGAAAACGCAATTTTTTAATGCTTCATCAATTTCATTGGATATTATAAAAAAAAACAAAAAAAAAACAGGAAAATAGTTTCGGCAATAACATTTCGTCAGGAAATCTCAATTCTACTGCCCAACGGTACAACCTACCTGCAATTATAAAATAAGACCAGATGTCACTGTCCGTTATTTATGGGGCATCAAGAGGAATTATTCAAACCCTTAATTTTTCCGAAGTACCCCTTCAATAATGAAGGGTATCTAACAAAGCCTGTTTTCGGTGCTACCACTTTTAGTCTAATCATTAAGGGACAGTTGGTCAACGATATTTTTGTGATAAGGGCTAGTAAATTTGGTTTAAATACATTTATAGTTTATTAATTTCCAGTTTTCCACTAGTAATAAGTAACTCCTTTATTATAATGCCAATTTTTACTTCAAATTGTCCTCATTTTTATAAGTGTATTACACTTTTTTTATTGTAGCCGCTGATGTAAAACAATTTCTGTTCTACATGAGGATATTTGGCCTTTTCAAACAGTTCGTAATAACAAACTGTAAGTAAGGAGCGGCTCGGTCCAATAGTAACAGAAACTCTAAAAAACAGAACTTTGATAACAAAAGACGCATCAAAAGAATTTAATTTTCATGTTGATTCCAAATATATAATACTCATTAATTTTAATGCTACCCTTCAACAGCTAAAAGCCGAAGGAAATTTGCCTGATTTTTGAAGAAGAAGGGAAACATCCCCTAAAAGTTGTGAAATTGTATTGAAAATGGCACCATCAGATTCAGCGTATCAGAGAACCCTGTTGTAGAGGTGTCAAGCTTCCATCTGCAAAAATGTGGAATATTGTATTTTTTTTTGCCAGAAGAAAGATCACGGCTGTGTGTTATTACACAGTATTATTATTATTATTATTTTTTTCTTTTGTTCTTCCCAGTGGTAATAGTATCGAAAGTCCTAGAATATCAGGAGAGCGATCGTTTGAATGTAAATTTCAAGTTCTAGTGCACTTTTTTAGTGACCAAAATATTGGAGAGTAACTAGTCCCCTCCCACGCCCTTTCCTCCCAAACTCGTCTGATCAAGATGTTGAGATTGCCACTTTGCTCAGCATAGTTTGAAGGAAGAAATAGATATTTCTTTGGGAATGACATGCCCCCCCCCCCTTCCGACAACCCCCGGGGAAAGGGCTACAAATTATGAATTTTGCCCATTGTTGACATAAGAAACCAATTTGTTATTGTGAAGTATAAATACATTTTTCAAGTGGGGGGGGGGTATTTTCTATGGGGAGTATCTATTCTTGGGGGTGGGAATTTTCTGGGGATGAGCTTCCCAGGAAAAATTTTACACGGAGGGAATTTCCTAGAATTCATATACGAAATTCGTTTTATTTATCTTACTTTCTCTTTGGTGACTTAATTTTACACGTGAAAATGTTCTGGGGGAATAGTCTGGGTGAAATTTTTAGCGGGTTCGGAATTCTCTTGGGGATTTTGCTGTGGAGGGGGGAGGGTATTCCGAGGCAGAAATTATCCAAGGAGGATTTGTCACCAGGAGAAATTCTTCATGGGAAATTTTTCCACGTTAGAAGTTTTCCATTGGGGAAGGGGATTTATCGGAATAATATTCCACATAGGGTGGATTTCTGGCAGACTTGAAAAAAAGAAGGATCAGAAATAAAATAAATAACCGGTCTTTTTTCAAATAAAAGTATGCTAAGGAGAATTTTTCTGGCAGAATCGTCCGTAAAGAGCAGGGTATTGAGGAAGGGGCAGTTCATTTCATATATGGAATAATTTCTGTCGGTTTTAAGTTTTGCCTTTGCTCCTCAGTTTCAGTTGAAGAAAACGTGTGTTTTATTTGATTTGTATAAAAAGAGTGTGATGAACTAACTAGTATTGCGAACCGTCTTCAAATATATTGAATTTTGGCAGGAACCATGCATTTCTTTTCGCTTGCCCACACCACTGGTCCTTGAAACACTTCCGGTGATATTTTTCACTTGTCATTCTTTGTCCCATCTTCGATCTTGCTTGCAAAAGAAAAACAAAATTTTTCAACTGAAAGTAAGGAGCAATATTGAAACTTAAAACGAACAGAAATCATTCCGTATGTGGGGCGAACTGCTCCCTCCTCAACCGTCGATCGTTACGCTAAAGTTTCAAGTTTTCATTTTAAGTTTTAATGTTGCTACTTACTTTCAGCTGAAAAAGGCATGTTTTTTTTATTTGTTTTCTGTTCGTTATTTGAATCATGCTCAGGCCTTACCAAGACATGGTGTGTGTTACCGGTCCCATACATTTCCGATTTCTTGCTGTTAAGCTGTATATAACAATAATTGTAAGCCTATTGGTAGCGTCCTGTTGGATTGTAAATAATATTTTGGGGAAAAAACTTGAATATTTGGCTAAATTTTCGATGAACAGTACTTTTTGTTGAATAAGTTCTTAATAGTATTTTTTACTACAGAACTTCGGGTGGACGGAGAGGGATATTATCAGTGGCGGTTTTAGGAGGAGACAGAGGGGTACTTGTCCAAAGTGCAGAAAATTTAGGGGCGAAAAATTTCAAATAACTAATCTAACGGTTATAATCATTTTGTATTTTTTTAAATTTTATTTTTATTAAAACGAAGTGTAGGTCGCAGTTTGAAAATTTGTGTTAATAAATGAAAGTTTTGTTAAATTTTGGCCTGAAAACTTTCGGGAGACTGGGGGGGGGGGAGCACTGCTCAATAGTTCGCCCCGGGTGCAAGAAAGGCCAGAACTGCCTTTGGATATTATTATTTACATAGATGGAAATTTGGTGTGACTTTTGATCTTCTAGGTGGGTGAAGCCATTGTGATCTCTGCAATAGGGATTTAATTAGCTTTGCGAATCAGCTTTTTCAGTCTTATGCAAGCTTTGATGGTAAAAGTTAGGTTACGTTAAATTAGGCTATAAATCTCAGAAATGGGTTAAAAAGCTAGCCCAACCTAACTTAACCTGTCACCATCAAACCTTGCATAAAACTGAAACCGTTGACTGGCAACGCTGACTAAATCTAAGGAGAAAAAAGGGTATTTCGGAATTTCACAGGTAAATTTCGACATTCGCCAATTTTGGACATTCATGGTAACATATACATATGTTTAAATACATTGAAACGTTCAATTGAATTAGGAAAATATAAATGATTCCATTTAAAATCTCTGAAAAACAAAGCACCTGGTAGCACTTACCATCCCCACAAGAAAGTTCTTGGCGAGGCTCATGACCCTTCCCCCTGCCTTTTCCACATCTGTGCCGGCAGGCATGTAAATATAATATTTTATGATATATAGAAAACGATCGTTGCAATGGGGCAGTATTACACCCCCCCCCACTCTAGCAACAATAATACAAATGTAGACCAAAAACACTCTCGGAAATCAAGAGGGATTAGATATACATTTTCACCCCTTCCCGCAAGTTCATTCTATGTTTATCTGAAAGTTCAATGAGATTAAGGATATTTAGGTATTATAAAGGACCCGTTGGTGCATCTGCCCCCCCCCCCCCCGCCTACACAATGACCCACCATCTCTCCTTCATAAAAGCTGATACGCACTTACTTATCGTTGTGTGTAATTTTATGTAATATAAAGTAAATTAGTTCAGTTAAATGAAGCATTAAAAAGAATTTTACAAACATTTTTCTGCATTAAGAAGGGAGGTATGACCCCGCAGCACCCATGTTCAGGCTTAATTAAAATAAAGGGAGAGGGAAATTAATCCCTGTCCCCCCATACTCGTTTCTGTATTTATTTGAAGGCTTACGGAGAGTTAGACAAGTTGGCCATTGAAATTCGCTCTTTTAGGTACCACCTCCTTTCCTAATACCGATGCGCAATTATACATCATCAAACATAATTTAATGAAAAAGCAAGTCAATCAACTCAGCTAAATCAAGCATTTAGATAAATATCCACATTAACAATTTATCTTGTATGGACAATTTGAATTTTCTGTAACAAATTTGTCACCATGCAATATGTAGTTCTTTAATACTTATAAATCGATTGACTATCTCAGAATTAGAATCTTGATCCTTTTTGGGGCAAAATCGTAATTTGGTCCCACAAAATGGCCATAAATGGCGCTTTCCCATGTCACAATATTTTTGATGATTTAGAAAGGACACTAGAGCTTTTAATTTTCGTTCGAATGAGCCCTCTCCCTCTATGATCACCCCTAGAAAAAACACGCATTCGTGATCTTTCTTCTAGAAAAAACCGCAAAATTCAAAACTTTTGTGTATAGGAGCTTGAAACCTCCACAGAAGGGCTATCAGATACGCTGAATCTCAATCAATCAATCAATCAATTTATTCAATTAATAAACACAACAAAATACACTTCAATATAAACTCCCCCGTAAGGCTCTATGGCCAGGAAAAAAACAGGGGAGAAACAAAAATGAAACAAATACAAGTATTTTCAATATAATGCATTGTATTTCAACCTTTCAAAGACTCAACACACACACACACGCACACACACAAAACAAAGAAGAGAAAAAAAAACAATAATTAAAAGACCCAAACAAAAAGCGATTTTGTGAGAGCCTCCCCCCCCCCCCCAAAAAAAAAGGATGTAGGACAATCCAATAAAATAAACCAAATTCCAAATATATATTTTAAACCAAACCACAAAAAAAAAATATTATACAAACTCAAAACCACTTACAAAAAATGTTTCCAACCCAGGCTCGTGTCACCCCCCCCCCAAATAAAAATAATAAAAATTAACAAAAATAAATTTAAACAAGAAAAATCAAGACATTAAAAAATTTCTTAAAATTCTTTTGGAAGTACCAAACGAGTGACATTCCTGAGCTGACTCAGGTAGGCTATTCCAAACGACATTACAAGCAGTTAATGGATTACAGCACAGTTTATAGAATTATCCAGTAAGTTTATCGCAGATCATTTCTGGTCTGCAGTCTCGCCGCGAACAAAAAGCTCCTCCCACTTGTTTGTGCAGTTATGTATCAGTGTGTTTGCGTCAATCAATGAGAAATGGTTACAAAAGCATTATTCGTAATAGCGGGTTTCCACTTATTTCCGATTGTTTCGCGTCAGTAGAATGCTAATATTGAATTCTACGACTGCTATAGGAAAACATTTCTACCGCTGCTATAGGAATTCGCATACTATTTGCTTTTACCTATAAAGTGGCCAAGCATGTTTTGAAACTATAGTCAAGGTTGTATAAGATAATCAGACTCGTTTTTTTTTTTTTTTAAGTTGGCAAGGTATAATGTGGTCAAACATTTTTTGAGAGTAACCACGTGTGTGTCATTACACTTACACGTGAACATTCTAAAAAGCTGGCAAAGATTGCATTATTGATGTCAATTGCACATTGGAATTACACTTCGGCTTCAAAAGGGACTCTCTGTAATTATAAAAACATGTGGTTTTAGACCGGAAAAAAGATTTTTTGATAATTGAAATTTGATCCTATTAAGGATTGACTTGAAATAAAAAATTTTAACAAGAAATGGCTGAAAAGTGTTTTGGGGGAGATGGGATGATTGTGTACCGTATAATACACAAGGGATTTTTGGACAGTGTTGTCAATTTAAAACAGTTTAACGTTATACTATACGAAGAAGTTGAAACTAAGAGGGGTGTAGATGAAAAGAAAAGAATTGTAATAACAAATAGCTTTACTTCTTCGAAGTGTTCCATATAATACATAAGTGGTGGGGTGATGGCAGAAGGATCTCTTACCGGATGAATTAGTTGAAAATAAAGTTTTAACAAGAAATGTCTGAAAAGTGTGATCAAAAATTTAGAATTGTCTTGAGGGGGGAATTTTCCATGGAAAAGGGGAAGGATATTTTTACATGAAAACAACTTGAAAGGTATTTCGGAGGGGGTAGCTCACTTTATATACGGGATAATTTGCATTCGTCTTAGTTTTTAACGATGCTCCTTATTTCTAGTTGAAAATGCTTATTTTTTAATTTAATTGGGATGAAAAGTCAATGTCTAACATAAAGAACAGGGTATTTCGGAGGGGGCAGCTCACTTCATATACGGGATAATTTCCATTCGTCTTAGTTTTTAACGATGCTCCTTATTTCTAGTTGAAAATGCTTATTTTTTAATTTAATTGGGATGAAAAGTCAAAGTCTAACATAAAGAACAAGGTATTTCTGAGGGGGTAGATCACTTCATATACGGGATAATTTCCATTCGTCTTAGTTTTTAACGATACTCCTTATTTATATTTGAAAATGCTTATTTTTTAATTTCATTGGGATGAAAAGTCAAAGTCTAAAATAAAGAACAAGGTATTTCGGAGGGGGTAGCTCACTTCATATACGGGATAATTTCCATTCGTCTTAGTTTTTAACGATTCTCCTTATTTCTAGTTGAAAATGCTTATTTTTTAATTTAATTGGGATGAAAAGTCAAAGTCTAGAATAAAGAACAAGGTATTTCGGAGGGGGGCAGCTCACTTCATATACGGGATAATTTACATTCTTATTATTTTTTAACTATGCTCCTTATTTCCAGTTGAAAATGCTTATTTTTTAATTTAATTGGGATGAAAAGTCAAAGTCTAACATAAAGAACAAGGTATTTTGGAGGGGTAGCTCACTTCATATACGGGATAATTTCCATTCGTCTTAGTTTTTAACGATGCTCCTTATTTCTAGTTGAAAATGCTTATTTTTTAATTTAATTGGGATGAAAAGTCAAAGTCTAACATAAAGAACAAGGTATTTCGGAGAGGTTAGCTCACTTCATATACGGGATAATTTCCATTCGTCCTAATTTCTAATGATGATCCTTTTTCCTAGTTAAAAAGGCTTATTTTTCAAGTTAATCGGGATGAAAATTCAAAGTCTAACATACAGAACAAGGTATTTTGGAGGGGGCAGCTAACTTCGTATACGGGATAATTTCCATTCGTCTTATTTTTTAACGAGGTTCCTTATTTATAGTTGAAAATTCCTATTTTTTAATTTAATTGAGATGAAAAGTCAAAGTCTAACATAAAGAACAAGGTATTTCGGAGGGGGTAGCTCACTTCATATACGGTATAATTTCCATTCGTGTTAGTTTTAACGATGCTCCTTATTTCTAATTGAAAATGCTTATTTTTTAATTTAATTGGGATGAAAAGTCAAAGTCTAACATAAAGAACAAGGTATTTCGGAGGGAAGCAGCTCACTTCATATACGGGATAATTTCCATTCGTCTTAGGTTTTAACGATGCTCCTTATTTCTAGTTGAAAATGCTTATTTTTTAATTTAATTGGGATGAAAAGTCAAAGTCTAACATAAAGAACAAGGTATTTCGGAGAGGGTAGCTCACTTCATATACGGGATAATTTCCATTCGTCTTAGTTTTCAACGAAGCTCCTTATTTCTAGTTGAAAATGTTTATTTTTTAATTTAATTGGGATGAAAAGTCAAAGTCTAACATAAAGAACAAGGTATTTCGGAGAGGGTAGCTCACTTCATATACGGGGTAATTTCAATTCGTCCTAGTTTTTAACGATGCTCCTTATTTCTAGTTGAAAATGCTTACTTTTTAATTTAATTGGGATGAAAAGTCAAAGTCTAACATAAAGAACAAGGTATTTCGGAGGGGGTAGCTCACTTCATATACGGGATAATTTCCATTCGTCTTAGTTTTTAAATTTTTTTTTTTGGACTTCGAAATTATTCAACTTTTTTTTACATCTCTAAATCATATCAGAAAAATAGAATGGCACTTTTGATTTAAATTTTAAAATATATTCTTTTGCATACCCACACTCCTATTGATGAGGACTGATGGTTCTAATTCAATATTTTTTTTCATGAAAACAAAATATTTTTTTAACAATTTTTTTTTTACTTCGAAATCATTAAACTTTTTTTTTTACATCTCTAAATCATATCAGAAAAATAGAATGGCACTTATGATTTAAATTTTAAAATATATTCTTGTGCATACCCATACTCCTATTGATGAGAACTGATGGTTCTAATTCAATAATTTTTTTCACGAAAACAAACTATTTTTTTAACGAAATAAATTCTTTATCAATGTCTTTTGACAGATACGTTTGATAACACTGATATAATTTAAATATCAAATTGAACAAATTCTTTATTAACATTCTTTATCGATATCATATGTTGGATACCTCGGATAACATTGACAAAATCTATCTATTAGAATGAATAAATTCTCTATCATCATCCGTTGTCGGATTTCTCATTATGAAAAAATTGTAAGTAAGTAAGTAGCAAACTCTTTCTTGAATTCACCTCTTGGATACACAATACAGAAATAAAAAAAAAGTAATTTCCAGGCTTCATTTGCATGCAATAGATACCGAGAGATCTATGACTCCTTCTCACAATAACTTCTAAAGATCGTATTTGACTTCTTAATAATGAATTTAAATTTTTTTAGGACTCATCTCCATAGCCATAGCTCCATTCAACCTTGAGCAAAGGTATAAAAGCTTTATGAAATATTTCTCTACTTAACAACTAAATTAATACCCACCAAGATGATAGGACTATATGACACAGAATTTATTGGTTTGAAAAAATCATCTTGTGGTGTTATATTTGAATGCGCATTTTTGTTATTGTCTATGGAACTCGAAAAAATTGGCTGTTATCATTGGAAAGTGAACTATAATATGTTCGAGCATGATAAAAGCTTGTGGAGTACTACATTACATCATATAAACAGGCTGGGATTCTACGATATAGTGATTACACCACTTAATAGTACTGGTCAGGAACTGAGAAATGTTTAGGAGGAAGTCAGTGAAATTTGCAGCTTTTTCGGGGTTGAAGCACTCTACGTAAAGGGCAATGTACCTACAGATAAAGTTTTAATTCAAAAGTGTGACCCTAGGATTCCACTTTTCAATCTAGAAGAGTTTAAGTGTCCTAAATTTGAAGGGGTTATTACTGTCTTGAAGTAGAGGTTAAGTTCTTTACGAAGTAGAGACCAACGGACAAACTTGATTATAATAAATGCATAAGACACGATAAAAACTATTCTATATGATGGGATTATTGTTTCTTGACGTTTAAATGTTAACTTTAATTAATAATCTTATTTAAATATTTATTGTTGTTTTTTCACAGAAAATCTGTCAATACATTTAAGCAATAAATATATTCAAGCTTAACCCGTCTTTATTCTATAGAATAGTTCTATTCATTTCATTATATTATGAAGAAATTGTAAGTAAGTAACAATCGCTTTCTTGAATTCGCTTCCTGGACACAATACAGATATTTAATTCAAGAAATCATGATAAAATCGCAAGTAAGTAATAAACTCTTTATTGTTTTCACCTATTGGATACACAATACGGAAATTTCATTCAAGAAATTATGAAGAATTTGTGAATAGGCAACAAACTCTTTCTTGAAGTCACCTCTTGTATACACAATGCAGAAATTTCATTCAAGAAATTATGAAAAAATTGTAAGTAACAATGTGTCTGTGTGTGTGTGTGTGAGTGTGCAAGGCAGAGCAATTTCCTCACAAATTCCACTATTTAATGCCCCCCCCCCCTCCGCCTTGGATACACAATACAGAAATTTATTTCAGGAAATTATGAAAAAAAAATTATGAAAAATCCAAGGTGGAGGGGGGGGGGGGCATTAAATAATTGAATTTGTGAGGAAATTGCTCTGCCTTGCACACACACACACACACAGACACATTGTTACTTACTTACAATTTTTTCATAATTTCTTGAATGAAATTTCTGCATTGTGTATACAAGAGGTGACTTCAGGAAAGAGTTTGTTGCCTATTCACAAATTCTTCATAATTTCTTGAATGAAATTTCCGTATTGTGTATCCAATAGGTGAAAACAATAAAGAGTTTATTACTTACTTGCGATTTTATCATGATTTACTGAATTAAATATCTGTATTGTGTCCAGGAAGCGAATTCAAGAAAGCGATTGTTACTTACTTACAATTTCTTCATAATTTAATGAAATGAATAGAACTATTCTAAAGAATAAAGATTGGTTAAGCTTAAAGATATTTATTGCTTAAACGTATTAACAGATTTTTTGAGAAAAAAAAACAACAACACATGTTTAAATAAAAATATTACTTAGAGTTCACTCTTAAACATCCAGAAACGATGGTCCCATGATATAGAATAGTTTTTAACCTTGTCTTATGGATTTATCACGATCAGGTATGTCCTTAGGTATCCACTGCGCGAAGAACCTAACCTCGTCTTCAGGACGGTGATAACCCCCTTCAAATTTAGGACACTTAAACTCTTCTAGATTGAAAATTGGAATCCTAGGGTCACACTTTTGAATTAAAACTTTATCTGTAGGTACATTGCCCTTTACGTAGAGTGCTTCAACCCCGAAAAAGCTGCAAATTTCACTGACTTCCTCCTGAACATTTCTCAGTTCCTAACCAGTATTATTAAGTGGTGTAATCACTCTATCATAGAATCCCAGTCTGTTTATATGATGTAATGTAGTACTCCACAAGCTTTTATCATACTCAAACATATTATAGTTCATTATCCAATGATAACAGTCAATTTCTTCGAGTTCCATAGACAATAATAAAAATGCACCTTAAAATATAACACCACAAGATGATTTTTTCAAACCGATAAATTCTGTGTCGTACAGTCCTATCATCTTGGAAGCTATTAATGTAGTTGTTAAGTAGAAAAATACTTCATCAAACTTTTATACCTTCGCTCAAGGTTGAATGGAGTTATGGCTAGGGGGATGAGTCCTAAAACCATCTGAATTCATTGTGGGGAGGATTCATAAAACCCTTAGAATTCACTGCGGGGAGGAGTCATAGAACTCTCGGTATCTATTGCATGCAAATGAAGCCTGGAAATTACATTTTTTTTTATAATTTCTGTATTGTATATCCAAGAGGTGAATTCAAGAAAGAGTTTGCTACTTACTTACTTACAATTTTTTCATAATGAAAAATCCGACAATGGATGATGATAGAGAATTTATTCATTCTAATAGATAGATTTTTTCAATTTTATCCGAGGTATCCGACATATGATATCGATAAAGAATGTTAATAAAGAATTTGTTCAATTTGATATTTAAATTATGTCAGTGTTATCAAACGTATCTGTCAAAAGAAATTGATAAAGAATTTATTTCGTTAAAAAAATAGTTTGTTTTCATGAAAAAAAATATTGAATTAGAACCATCAGTCCTCATCATTAGGAGTATGGGTTTGTACAAGAATATATTTTAAAATTTAAATCAAAAGTGTCATTCTGTTTTTCTGATATGATTTAGAGATGTAAAAAAAAAGTTGAATAATTTCAAATTCAAAAAAAAAATTTAGTGAAAACAAAAATATTTTGCTTTCATGAAAAAAATGTTGAATTAGAACCATCATTCCTCATCAATAGGAGTATGGGTATGCAAAAGAATATATTTTAAAATTTAAATCAAAAGTGCCATTCTATTTTTCTGATATGATTTAGAGATGTAAAAAAAAAGTTGAATAATTTCGAAGTAAAAAAAAAAAGTTTGTTTTCATGAAAAAAACATTGAATTAGAACCGTCAGTCCTCATCAACAAGAGTATGGGTATGCAAAAGAATATCTTTTAAAATTTAAATCAAAAGTGCCAATCTATTTTTCTGATATGATATAGAGATGTAAAAAAAAGTTGAATAATTTCGAAGTAAAAAAAAAATTGTTAACAAAAAAGTTTGTTTTAATGAAAAAAAATATTGAATTAGAACCATCAGTCCTCATCAATAGGAGTATGGGTATGCACAAGAATATATTTTAAAATTTAAATCAAAAGTGCCATTCTATTTTTCTGATATGATTTAGAGATGTAAAAAAAAGTTGAATAATTTCGAAGTAAAAAAAAAAAAATTTAAACTAAGACGAATGGAAATTATCCCGTATATGAAGTGAGCTACCCCCTCCGAAATACCTTGTTCTTTATGTTAGACTTTGACTTTTCATCCTAATTGAATAAAAAAATGAGCATTTTAAACTAGAAATAAGGAGAATCGTTAAAAACTAGGACGAATGGAAATTACCCCGCATATGAAGTGAGCTACCCACTCTGAAATACCTTGTTCTTTATGTTAGACTTTAACTTTTCATCCAAATTAAATTAAACAATAAGTATTTCAACTAGAAATAAGGAGCATCGTTAAAAACTAAGACGAATGGAAAGTACCCCGTACATGAAGTGAGCTGCCCCCTCCTAAATACCTTTTTAATGATTTTAGACTTTGACTTTTCATCACGATAAAATTAAAAATAAGCATTTTCAACTAGAAATAAGAATTATCGTTAGAAAATAAAACGAATGGAAATTATCCCGTATATGAAGTGAGCTACCCCCTCCAAAATACCTTGTTCTTTATGTTAGACTTTGACTTTTCATCCCAATTAAATTAAAAAATAAGCATTTTCAACTAGAAATAAGGATCATCTTTAAAAAATAAGACTAATGGAAATTATCCAGTAATTTAAGTGAGCTGCCCCCTCCGAAATACCTTGTTCTTTATGTTAGACTTTGACTTTTCATCCCAATTAAATTAAAAAATAAGCATTTTCAACTTGAAATAAGGAGCATCGTTAAAAACTAAGACGATTGGAAATTATCCCGTATATGAAGTGAGCTTTTCCCCTCCGAAATACCTTGTTCTTTATGTTAGACTTTGACTTTTCATCCCAATTAAATTAAAAAATAAGCATTTTCAACTAGAAATAAGGATCATCTTTAAAAACTAAGACGAATGGAAATTATCCCGTATATGAAGTGAGCTACCCCCACCGAAATACCTTGCTCTTTATGCTAGACTTTTCATCCCAATTAAATTAAAAAATAATAATTTTCAGCCAGAAATAAGGAGCATCATTAAAAACTAAGACGAATGGAAATTAACCCGCATATGAAGTGAGCTACCCCCTCCGAAATACCTTGTTCTTTATGTTAGAATTTAACTTTTCATCCCAATTAAATTAAAAAATAAGAATTTTCAACTAGAAATAAGGAGCATCGTTAAAAACTATGACGAATGGAAATTACCCCGTATATGAAGTGAGCTACCCTCTCCGAAATACCTTGTTCTTTATGTTAGACTTTGACTTTTCATCCCATTTAAATTAAAAAATAAGCATTTCAACTAGAAATAAGGAGCATCGTTAAAAACTAAGACGAATGGAAATTACCCCGTACATGAAGTGAGCTACCCCCTCCGAAATACCTTGTTCTTTATGTTAGACTTTGACTTTTCATCCCAATTAAATTAAAAAATAAGCATTTTCAACTAGAAATAAGGAGCATCGTTAAAAACTAAGGCGAATGGAAATTATCCCGTATATGAAGTGAGCCAACCCCTCCGAAATACCTTGTTCCTTATGTTAGACTTTGACTTTTCATCCCAATTAAATTAAAAAATAAGCATTTTCAACTAGAAATAAGGAGCATCGTTAAAAACTAAGTCGAATGGAAATTATCCCGTATATGAAGTGAGCTACCCCCTCCGAAATTCCTTGTTCTTTATGTTAGACTTTGACTTTTCATCCCAATTAAATTAAAAAATAAGCATTTTTAACTAGAAATAAGGAGCATCGTTAAAAACTAAGGCGAATGGAAATTATCCCGTATATGAAGTGAGCTACCCCCTCCGAAATACCTTGTTCTTTGTGTTAGACTTTGACTTTTCATCCCAATTAAATTAAAAAATAAGCATTTTCAACTAGAAATAAGGAGCATCGTGAAAAACTAAGACGAATGGAAATTATCCCGTATATGAAGTGAGCTGTCCCCCTCCGAAATACCTTGTTCTTTATGTTATACTTTGACTTTTCATCCCAAATAAATTAAAAAATAAGCATTTTCAACTAGAAATAAGGAGCATCGTTAAAAACTAAGACGAATGGAAATTATCCCGTATATGAAGTGAGCTACCCCCTCTGAAATACCTTATTCTTTATTTTAAACTTTGACTTTTCATCCCAATTAAATTGAAAAATAGGCATGTTCAACTAGAAATAAGTAGTATAATTAAAAACTAAGACTAATTGAAATTATTCCGTATATGAATTGAGCTGAACCCTCATATATACCGTTTTCTTTATGTTAGACATTTAATTTTAATCCCAATTAAATTAAAAAATAAGAATTTTCAACAAGAAATAAGTAGCATCTTTAAAAACTAAGATGAATGGAAATTATCCCGTATATGAAGTGAGCTACCCCTCCGATATACCGTTTTCTTTATGTTAGACTTTGACTTTTCATCCCAATTAAATTAAAAAATAAGCATTTTCAACTAGAAAAAAGGAGCATCTTTAAAAACTAAGACGAATGGAAATTATCCCGTATGTGAAGTGATCTACCCCCTCCGAAATACCTTGTTCTTTATGTGAGACTTTGACTTTTCATCCCAATTAAATTAAAAAATAAGCATTTTCAACAGGAAATAAGGGGCATCGTTAAAAACTAAGAGGACTGTAAATTACCTCGTATATGAAGTGGGCTACCCCCCTCCGAAATACCTTGCTCGTTAGGCTAGACTTTGACTGTTCATCACAATTAATTTAAAAAATAAGTATTTTCAATTGTATATAAGGAGCATCATTAAAAAGTAAGACGAATGCAAATTATCCCGTATATGAAGTGAGCTGCTCCCCTCCGAAACACATTTTTCTTTATGTTAGACTTTGACTTTTCATCCCAATTAAATTATAAAATAAGAATTTTCAACTAGAAATCTAGAAATAAGGAGTATAGTCAAAAACTAAGACGACTGTATATTATCCCGTATATTAATTGAGCTAACCCCTCAGAAATAACTGTTTATTTATGTTAGAATTTGACTTTTAATCCAAATTAAATTAAAAAATAATTATTTTCAACGAGAAATAAGGAGCATCGTTAAAAACTAAGACGAATGGAAATTATCCCGAATATGAAGTGAGCTACCCCCTCCTAAATACCTTGTTCTTTATTTTAGACTTTGACTTTTGATCCAAATAAAATTAAAAAATAAGCATTTTCAACTATAAATAAGGAGCATCGTTAAAAACTAAGACGAATGGAAATTATCCCGTATATGAAGTGAGCTACCCCCTCCGAAATACCTTGTTCTTTATGTTAGACTTTGACTTTTCATCCCAATTAAATTTAAAAATAAGCATTTTCAACTCGAAATAAGGAGCATCGTTAAAAACTAAGGCGAATGGAAATTATCCCGCATATAAAGTGAGCTGCTCCCCTCCGAAACACCTTGTTCTTTATGTTAGACTTTGACTTTTCATCCCAATTAAATTAAAAAATAAGAATTTTCAACTAGAAATCTAGAAATAAGGAGCATCGTTAAAAACTAAGACGAATGGAAATTATCCCGTATATAAAGTGAGCTACCCCCTCCGAAATACCTTATTCTTTTTGTTAGACTTTGACTTTTCATCCCAATTAAATTAAAAAATAAGCATTTTCAACTAGAAATAAGGAGCATCGTTAAAAACTAAGACATATGGAAATTATCCCGTATATGAAGTGAGCTGCTCCCCTCCGAAATACCTTGTTCTTTATGTTAGACTTTGACTTTTCATCCCAATTAAATTAAAAAATAAGCATTTTCAACTAGAAATAAGGAGCATCGTTAAAAACTAAGACGAATGGAAATTATACCGTATATGAAGTGAGGTGCCCCCTCCGAAATACCTTGTTCTTTATGTTAGACTTTGACTTTTCATCCCAATTAAATTAAAAAATAAGCATTTTCAACTAGAAATAAGGAGCATCGTTAAAAACTAAGATGAATGGAAATTATCCCGTATATGAAGTGAGCTACCCCCTCCGAAATACCTTTACAGTTGTTTTCATGTAAAAATATCCTTCTCCTTTTCCATGGAAAATTCCCCCCTCAAGACAATTCTTAATTTCTGATCGCGCTTTTCAGACATTTGTTGTTAAAACTTTATTTTCAACTAATTCATCCGGTAAGAGATCCTTCTGCCATCACCCCACCACTTATATATTATATGGAACACTTCGAACAAGTAAAGCTATTCGTTATTACAATTCTTTTCTTGTCATCTACACCCCTCTTAGTATCAACTTCTTCGTATAGTATAAAGTTAAACTATTTTAAATTGACAACACTGTCCAAACATCACTTGTGTATTATACAGAAAACAATCACCCCATCTCCCCCAAAACACTATTCAGCCATTTCTTGTTAAAATTTTTTATTTCAAGTCAATCCTTAATAGGATCAAATCTCAATTATCAAAAAATCTTTTTTCCGGTCTAAAACCACATGTGTTTATAATTACAGAGAGTCCCTTTTGAAGCCGAAGTGTAATTCCAATGTGCAATTGACATCAATAATGCAATCTTTGCCAGCTTTTTAGAATGTTCACGTGTAAGTTTAATGACACACGCGTGGGTACTCTCAAAAAATGTTTGTCCACATTATACCTTGCCAACTTAAAAAAAAAACAACACAAAACCAGTCTGCTTATCTTATACAACCTTGACTATAGTTTCAAAACATGCTTGGCCACTTTATAGGTAAAAGCAAATAGTATGCGAATTCCTATAGCAGCGGTAGAAATGTTTTCCTATAGCAGTCGTAGAATTCAATATTAGCATTCTACTCGCGTCCAAGAGAAATCTGACTTGTCTACCCGTGAAAAGATCTAATGCCGCTTATGTTTCTACGTTCATCGGAGCACTTGCACCTCGGTCCGGGTTTTTATAATGGGTGAGATAGGGAATGATCATACTCTCCGATGGAGTAAATAGAATATTAATATTCCTTGAATTGTGAAGATGCTGCGAAGACCTATCAGTGACGAAAGAAGGAGTAGTTTGAAGGGCTGTGGGAATATCACCATGAATTTGATGAAAAGTGAAAGACGCGCACGAAAGAGTGTAGAGAGACTGCAAATCAAGTAATAGGCTAGTTGGGTTAGTTGTAGAACAATTTGTTTCCTGTATAAGCCTTCTTGCCTTATCATATAACTTAGAAAGTGGTTTCAAAAAAGAATGCCTACCCCCTGTTTTAGGTATGTTTGCTCAATGTTGTTCTGTTTGTTTTATCTTCATTAAAAAATCGAAAAAAGTCCTTGCCCCCTTCCCCTGCTTTTTTGTGAATTTGCACCACTGGGGGGGGGGTCAAATTAGATTTTAAAAGCTTATCTATTGATATCAAATTAGTATTTCACCATTAGTTTGATTTAATTGCAATTATTGACGAAGGAACACGCCATAGGTGGAATGGAAAACAAATTTGACGGTTTTTCTTGTGACTAAGGGTAATGTTGTGGCACATATGATGGTATCCATGGGCTTTCGAATGCTCTAGGTGCCAATTTGGCTATACTTATGCTAAAATATACTTTGAACATTTTACTCACTCAAATGTATAAGTAAATACGAAGCAATTCTGGATAATTCTCCCGCTATGTCACTGGCACATTAAAATCAGGCAAGCAACATGTCTTATTTTTTATTTTCATTAGTGTTTGTTCAGTGACCCTTTACGGTTTGACCTCTTAACAGCTAATATACTAGACAAAGAGGTCATCAGCATTTTCCTTGCAGAGCCAAAGTTTCGGACGGAGCCAGAATTCTTGGAGCAGAAGCAGGCAGCTCTGTTTGGGGCATAGAATCAAGGAATGATCCGTCGAATACAGAAGTGACCGTAATTGCAACGTTGCTTGTTCCACCGAAGCATATTTCTGCTGGGTTTGTTATCTTTTTTACCCTTAAGTTCTTGTCTAGTTTAGAAATATTTTAAGCTAAATGTTGCATGTTCAAAAAATAAAGAGAGAGAGAGAGAGAGAGAGAGAGAGAGAGAGAGAGAGAGAGAGAGAGAGAGAGAGAGAGAGAGAGAGAGAGAGAGAGAGAGAGAGAGAGAGAGAGAGAGAGAGAGAGAGAGAGAGAGAGAGCTTATGGACATGTTTTCTTAAAAAAAAAAATATTTGAGAGATCCTAGTCTGGGCTAGATGGGCTAATCCAGATATTAAATCTTCACTTTTTATGTCCTCTATTTTCTCCTTAAATCATGGGGGACACAAACTACTACGGATTATCGTTCATCGTTCTGCTCACATATTTCTAAATAAAAAAATTTATTTATTGGATTAAAGGAAGAAATAAATACGCCCTGAGAAAAGATATTCTACATAAAAGTGAAAAGTTCTGTATAAACCATAGACAAAAGGTATATAATACAGATGTCGAATTGAGCAAATTTTTGATAACCGATAAATTTGATGGTCGTGCTTGTTTATTTTCAGTTTGTTCCAAAAATGTTGCCCGTTAAAAAGAATACTATTCAGAATGTTTGATTTATGCAAAAGTGATTTAAGAGAATTAAATATAACGTGCAAAATAATCATAAATTATTCTGGCGATTAGTCATCAGTATTAAACCTATGATTGTATGATAAATATTGTTTGTTGAACATGAATTAGTAGCTTTAATAAACAGGGTGGTTAGCGCGCTGAAATTGAAATCCTATGTCCTTCAAGGGCTGGGGTTGAAGTCCTAGTGTCACTGATTATGTGGTTTGGGATAGGGGTCAGTGGCGTGACTTTGCAGGGCAGCCAGAGTTGGGTCAGTGGTGTGATTATGTAAATTTAGCCAGAGTCGACCCAGCTCTAAATGGGTCTCTGGAGAAATCTGCAGAAGGTAAACAGGAAGGATTTTCGAAAGCGAAGGATGGCTGACCCCAGCTCACCATTGCACTTCCTGGCCGAAGGGCCATGAAATATAGATAAGCAGCGCTGGTATAGAGTACGAAGTCTTTATGCTGTTTCTTCACCTTAATGAATTGATCGGTCAATAAACAGGGCAAAGCTATCTTCGGTCATAGGCTACATCACCATCAGTCCGAATAGCTTCAAATCACGCGTAGTATTCAACACTTTTTTTAACATTGCAGAATAGGCCTGTTGGATATCTATATTATAACCGTTGTCTGTGGCATAAACACCTGACGATGCAAAATCTGTTCTCGATGATATAACTGTACATATGGGCGCGAGTTTACTTGAAGATTTGTTTGACCCCCCCCCCCAAGTAATCACAAAATCTGGATCCAAAGATACACTGTTCAATGTATTTAACCCTGTCCCTTCGGGTATATCTTGTGACCTCCCCCCCCTCGCCTAAAGAACATAATTTGGCCCCCCTGTATTATTCAGAACACACTCGAGAATTTTGCTCATTGTACGATCCAAGAAATCCGGTTTCATTGCCACAAAGACAAATAATGGGGGACAGAATGTATTGGACTTGTATAATTTGGGTTAAATATTTGCACGTTAGGGGGGTGGAGGTGGGGGTAAGGTTAGGTTACTCTACCCCCACACCCCCCTAATGTGCAAATATATAGCCAGCCGAAATTTTATTAATATATAAACTAAAGTAGCCTATTATATTTTCATTATATTTCGGTATATTTCGTTAGGATTAACCTAACTTCACTTCTCGAGGGTGTTCTGAATAATATAGTACAATTTTGTTGCGGTATAGGGTACTCTTTCATAATGGTAATTATACTGTCGACAGTTGTCTCGAATAGATTATCATACTGTTGATATTTTGGTCAATATTAATTTGGTAAAGGGCAGCTTGTGAAGCTAGAGCGAATAAAAATAAGAAAATATTTACTGTCATTTAATGCTTGTTATAGATGTCACGGTTACCGTAAAACATTAGTGAGAAACAAATTAGTCTTTTTTTCTTCATTTGACCAGACGTAATTTGCTTAGGCTCTTTCAACACATGTCATGTAGAATATTAATGATGATTCCTTTTTTTTTACCCTGCGCCTTCCTTATGGCGCTGATTATTTGTCAAAATGATTGATTTGGTAAGAAGCTAGTGATGACTTCATTGGTGATATACTATCATCAGCCTGTTGAAAGAAAGGTATGGTTGCATCTTGGGTTTAACTATGAGGGGCTGTCAACTTTGTCATTGGGTGTACAACATCGAACGTCACCTCCCGGCCCCTTGAGTGGCACCACGTTCCACCACGGTAAGTTTTGGTAAAAATGGCAAGAAGATTCTGTCGATTGCTAATTCCGAGATCTAAGGCCCTTTATTAAGCAGGCAAAATAAATCACAAGGCATCCTCTTGCCGTTTTTGGATACCCCACTCCCAAAGGCATAGTGCCACAAACTATGAGCTGGGAATTTCAAGATAGCGATGTTATTCTTGAAAGCCTTAATTGTCCGGGTGCCAGGTGTTGAAAATATGGAACATACCACGACGGAATGGGTAGGTACGAGAATTAGCCTATCAGTAGAAAGGGGGGTACCAGTCGTGACATGACACCACTGCTGCCATCTACAATTTGGTCTAACGCTCACGGGACATAATTTATTCAAGGATTATCGATCTAGGAAGGGGAGAGAATTTCTGAGAAATTGATTTGCATAATCGAGGGGAGAGAATTTCCTAGAAATTGATTTACATAATCGAAGGGGAGAATGTATTGATTTACGAAAGGGGAATTAAGAAACAAATATGGCTTCTTTGATCTTAGGTCTGAGGGATAAACGGTCTTTAGGTCAGAGAGAAAAATTAATATTCGATTTTTAAATATGGCTTCATTGATCTTTAGTGTCAGGAATTAGAAATGACATCACTTGTTATCTTGAAATTATGCGGGACTCTAAAGAGATAAATTAATATTCTATTTTTTAAATACGGCTTCTTTGATCTTTAAGTCAGAGAGATAAATTAATATTCTATCGAAACCTTAAAAGTGTAGCTAGGAACATCTATGAGATGAAGAGATTAACGCGGGAAAGGGTTTCCTAAGATTTTCAAATGTGACAGCACAGAGATGCCAAAACAAAAGAAACAAGCTGAAATTATGTTTAGGGATTATTTGGGCGAAACCATTTTAGACCTTTTAGAAGATGATTTGGGGGAAACCGTTTGAGGCATTTTAGAAGATGATTTAAGGGAAACCGTTTGAGGCATTTTAGAAGATGATTTTAGAAGATGATTTGAGGGTGAAACTCTGTGGTCGTTATAATATACAAGTTCCATTTGAACAGTGTTGTGAGGTCCTCTACCCCAACCCCAAAGGGCTCCGACCCCCCATACCCCAACCCCCCATACCCCAACCCCCCATACCCCAACCCCGAAGGAACCCCCATGCCCCACAAAGGCCCATGGTCCCCTACCCCAACCCCAAAGGGCTCCGACCCCCCATCCCAATCCCAAAGGGCCCCGACCCCCCTACCCCAACCCCGAAGGAACCCCCCAACCCCGAAGGAACCCCCCAACCCCAATGCCCCCCCCCCCGGGGCCCCCAAAGGCCCCCGACCAACCCAAATGCCCCAAAGCCCCCAAATGCCCCCCCCCAAGTGTCCCCGGGCTTCCACATTTTTTTGTTTGCATGTCTTGGTTGGTGTTTGCAAGTCCAAGTATTTGTGTTTGTTGCTTTGTATATCTAAAGTGCATATCTTTCTCTGTTTGGATGTCTGATTCTATTTGTTTGCATGTCTGGGTTGGTGTTTGCAAGTCCAAGGATCTGTCTTTGTTGGTTTGTATATCTAAAGTGCCTATCTTTCTCTGTTTGCATGTCTGGGTTGGTGTTTGCAAGTCCAAGTATTTGTCGTTGTGTTTTGTATATCTAAAGTGCCTGTCTTTCTCTGTTTGTATGTCTGATTATATTTGTTTGCATGTCTGGGTTGGTGTCTGCAAGTCCAAGTATCTGTCTTTGTTGGTTTGTATATCTAAAGTGCCTATCTTTCTCTGTTTGCATGTCTGATTCTATTTGTTTGCATGTCTGGGTTGGTTTTTGCAAGTCCAAGTATTTGTCGTTGCTGGTCTGTATATCTAAAGTGCCTGTCTTTCTCTGTTTGCATGTCTGATTCTATTTGTTTGCATGTCTGGGTTGATGTTTGCAAGTCCAAGGATTTGTCTTTGTTGGTTTGTATATCTAAAGTGCCTGTCTTTCTCTGTTTGCATGTCTGATTCTATTTGTTTTCATGTCTGGGTTGGTGTTTGCAAGTCCAATTATTTGTCGTTGATGGTTTGTATATCTAAAGTGCCTGTCTTTCTCTGTTTGTATGTCTGATTCTATTTGTTTGCATGTCGGGGTTGGTGTTTGCAAGTCCAAGTATTTGTCTTTGTTGGTTTGTATATCTAAAGTGCCTGTCTTTCTCTGTTTGCATGTCTGATTCTATGTGTTTGCATGTATGGGTTGGTGTTTTGCAAGTCCAAGTATTCGTCTTTGTTGGTTTGTATATCTAAAGTGCCAGTCTTTCTATGTTTGCATGTCTGATTCTATTTGTTTGTATGTCTGGGTTGGTGTTTGCAAGTCCTAGCATCTGTCTTTGTTGGTTTGTATATCTAAGGTGCCTATCTTTCTCTGTTTGCATGTCTGATTCTATGTGTTTGCATGTCCGGACTGGTATTTGCAAGTCCAAGTATATTTTTTTGTTGGTTTGTATATCGAAAGTGATTGTCATTACCTTTGTGCAGGTCTCTGTCGCGGTGGTTGCTTGTAAGTTTGTGTGTTTGCATGTCCTAGTCTCTTTCTTTGGGGGTGTGGATTTATTAATATCCTGTATTTCTACTAATTAGTTTCAGATTATTTTTATTTGCATTTCTTGGATGTTGTTTGCAAGTCAAGGTATGTGTCGTTGTTGCTTTGTATATCTAAAATGCCTGTCTTTTTGTGTTTAAGTGTCTGATTCTACTTGTTTGCGTGTCTGGGTTGGTGTTTTCAAGTCCAAGTATTTGTCGTTGTTGGTTTGTATATCCAAAGTTCCTGTCTTTATCTGTTTGCATGTCTGATTCTATTTGTTTACATGTCTGGGTTGGTGTTTACAAGTCCAAGTATTTGTCTTTGTTGGGTTTGTATATCCAAAGCGCCTTTCTTTCTCTGTTTGAATGTCTGATTTTATTTGTTTTCATGTATGGGCTGGTGTTTGCAATTCCAAGTATTTGTCTTTGTTGGTTTGTAGATCTAAAGTGCATGTCTTTCTCTGTTTGCATGTCTGATTCTATTTGTTTGCATGTCTGGCTCGGTGTTCTGCAAGTCCAAGCATTTGTCTTTGTTGGTTTATATGTCTAAAGGGCTTATCTTTCTCTGTTTGCAGGTCTGATTCTATTTGTTGCATGTCTGGTTTGTTATTTGCAAGTCAAAGTATCTGTCTTTGTTAATTTTTATATCTTAAATTCCTGCCTTTCTCTGTTTGTATGTCGTATTCTATTTGTTCGAATGTCTGGGTTCGTGTTTGCAAGTCCAAGTATTTGTCGTTGTTGGTTTGTATATCTAAAGTACCTTTCTTTCTCTGTTTGCATGTCTGATTCTATTTGTTTGCATGTCTGGGTTGGTGTTTGCAAGGGTTGGTGTTTGCAAGTCCAAGTATTTGTCTTTGTCGGTTTGTATATCTAAAGTGCCTGTCTTTCTCTGTTTAGATGTCTGATTCTATTTATTAGAATGTCTGGGTTGGTGTTTGCAAGTAAAAGTATTCGTTTTTTTTGCTTTGTATATATAAAGTGCCCGTTTTTCTCTTTTTGCATGTCTGATTCTATTTGTTTGCATGTCTGGGTTGGTGTTTGCAAGTCCAAGTATTTGTAGTTGTTGCTTTGTATATCTAAAGTGCCTGTCTTTCTCTGTTTGCAAGTCTGATTTTATTTGTTTGCATTTATGGGTTGATGTTTGCAAGTTCAAGTATTTGTCTTTGTTGGTTTGTATATCTAAAGTGCCCGTCTTTCTCTGTTTGCATGTCTGATTCTATTTGTTTGCATGTCTGGGTTGGTGTTTGTAAGTCCAAGTATTTGTCTTTGTTGGTTTGTGTATCTAAAGTGCCTGTCTTTCTCTGTTTACATGTCTGATTCTATTTGTTTGCATGTCTGGATTGGTGTTTGCAAGTCCAAGTATTTGTCTTTGTTGGTTTGTATATATAAAGTGGCTGTCTTTATATGTTTTCATGTCTGTTTATATTTGTTTGCATGTCTGGGTTGGTGTTTTGCAAGTCCAAGTATTTGTCGTTGTTGGTTTGTATATCTAAAGTACCTGTCTTTCTCTGTTTGCACGTCTGATTCTCAGTTTTTACATTTTTTGGTTGATGATTTCAAGTCAAAGTATTTGTCTTTGTCAGTTTGAACATCTAAATTTCCTGTCTTTCTCTGTTTGCATGTCTCATTCTATTTGTTTGCATTTCTGGGTTTGTGTTTGCGAGTCCAAGTATTTGTCTTTGTTGGTTCGACCTGCGGGGATTTTCCGGCGAGTATGGTTAGGTTAGGTTAGGCTAGATTAAGTTAGGTTAGGTTAGGCTAGATTAAGTTAGGTTACATTAGGTTAAGTTAGGTTAGGTTAGCCTACGTACGCGCGCGTACCTAACTTAACCTAATCTAACCTAACTTAATCTAGCCTAACCTAACCTAACTTAATCTAGCCTAACCTAACCATACTCACCGGAAAATCCCTGCTGGTCGACTTTGTATTTCTCTCTCACTATGCATGCTCGCGGCCGTAGCAAAACGTACGCGTCTGTATGTAGGCTAACCTAACTTAACCTAACCTAATCTAACCTAACTTAATCTAGCCTTGGACTTGCAAACACCAACCCAGACATGCAAACAAATAGAATCAGACATGCAAACAGAGAAAGACAGGCACTTTAGATAAACCAGCAAAGATAAATACTTATAAAGATAAAACAAATAGAATCAGACATGCAAACAGAGAAAGACAGGCACTTTAGATAAACCAGCAAAGATAAATACTTGGGTTTGCAAACACCAACCCAGACATGCAAACAAATAGAATCAGACATGCAAACAGAGAAAGACAGGAATTTTAGATATAAAAAACAACAGAGACAAATACTTGGACTTGTAAACACAAACTCAGACATGTAAACACATAGAATCAGACATGCAAAACAGAGAAAGACAGGCACTTTAGATGTGCAAACCAACAAAGACAAATACTTGGACTTGCAAACATCAACCCAGACATGCAAACAAATAGAATCAGACATGCAAACAGAGAAAGACAGGTACTTTAGATATACAAACCAACAAAGACAGATACTTGGACTTGCAAACAACAACCCAGACATGTAAAAAAATAGAATCAGACATGCAAACAGAGAAAGATAGGCACTTTAGATATACAAACCGACAAAGACAAATTCTTGGACTTGCAAACATCAACCCAGACATGTAAACAAATAGAATCAGACATGCAAGCAGAGAAAGACAGGCACTTTAGATATACAAACCAACAAAGACAAATACTTGGACTTGCAAACACCAACCTAGACATTCAAAAAAATAGAATCAGACAAACAAACACAGAAAGACAGGCACTTTAGATATAAAAAGCAACAAAGACAAATACTTGGACTTGCAAACATCAACCCAGACATGCAAACAAATAGAATCAGAAATGCAAACAGAGAAAGACATGAACCATAGATATACAAACCAATAAAGACAAATACTTTGACTTGCAAACAACAGCCTAGACATGCAAACAAATAAAATTAGAAATGAAAATAGAGAAATACATTCAGAATAGATATACACACCAACAAAGACAAATACTTGGACTTGTAAACACAAATCCAGACATGCAAACAAATAAAATCAGACATGCAAACAGACAAAGACTGGCACTTTAGATATACAAAGAAACAAAGACAAATACATGTACTTGCAAACACCAACCCAGACATGCAAACAAATAGAATCAGACATGCAAACAGAGAAAAACAGGCACTTTAGATATACAAACCAACAACGACAAATACTTGGGTTTGCAAACACCAACCCAGACATGCAAACAAATAGAATCAGACATGCAAACAGAGAAATACAGGTAGTTTAGATATACAAACCAACAAAGACAAATACTTGGACTTGCAAACACCAACCCAGACATGTAAACAAATAGAATCAGACATGCAAAACAGAGAAAGACAGGCACTTTAGATATACAAACCTACAAAGACAAATACTTGGACTTGCAAACATCAACCCAGACATGTAAACAAATAGAATCAGACGTGCAAACAGAGAAAGACAGGCACTTTAGATATACAAACCAACAAAGACAAATACTTGGACATGCAAAAAACAAACCCAGACATGCAAACAAATAGAATCAGACATGCAAACAGAGAAAGATATGCACTTTAGATATACAAACCAACGAAGACAAATAGTTGGACTTGCAAACACCAACCCAGACATGCAAACAAATAGAATCAGACATGCAAACAGAGAAACACAGGCACTTTAGATATACAAACCAACAAAGACAAATACTTGGACTTGCAAACACCAACCCAGACATGTAAAAAAATAAAATCAGACATGCAAACAGAGAAAGACAGGCACTTTAGATATACAAACCAACAAAGACAAATTCTTGGACTTGCAAACACCAACCCAGACATGTAAACAAATAGAATCAGACATGCAAGCAGAGAAAGACAGGCACTTTAGATATTCAAACCAACAAAGACAAACACTTGGACTTGCAAACACCAACCCAGACATGCAAACAAATAGAATCAGACACACAAACAGACAAAGACAGGCACTTTAGATATACAAACCAACAAAGACAAATACTTGGACTTGCAAACATCAAACCAGACATGCAAACAAATATAATCAGACATGCAAACAGATAAAGATAGGCACTTTAGATATAAAAACCAACAAAGACAAATACTTGGACTTGCAAACACCAACCCAGACATGCAAATAAATAGAATCAGACACGCAAACAGAGAAAGACTGGAACTTTAGATAAACAAACCAACAAAGACAAATAATTAGACTTGCAAACACCAACTCAGACATGCAAACAAATAGAATCAGACATGCAAACAGAGAAAGACAGGCACTTTAGATGTCTTTCACTGTCTTTCAAACAGTGAAAGACAGGTATTTTAGATATAAAAACCAACAAAGACAAATACTTGGACTTGCAAACACCAACCCAGAAATGCAAACAAATAGAATCAGACATGCAAACAGAGAAAGACAGGCACTTTAGATGTAAAAAGCTACAAAGACAAATACTTGGACTTGCAAACATCAACCAAGACATGCAAACAAATAAAATCAGACATGCAAACAGAGAAAGATAGTCACTTTAGATGTACAAACCAACAAATACAAATACTTTGACTTTCAAACCCCAACCCAGACATTCAAAAACAAATAGAATCAGACACACAAACAGAGAAAGACAGGCACTTTAGATATACAAACCAACAAACACAAATACTTGGACTTTCAAACACCAACCCAGACATGCAAACAAATGGAATCAGACATGCAAACAGAGAAAGACAGGCACTTTAGATATAGAAACCAACAAAGACAGATACTTGGAGTTGCAAACACCAACCCAGTCATGCAAACACATAGAATCATACATGCAAAAACAGAAAAATATCCACTTTAGATACACAATCAAACAAAGACAAGTACTTGCACTTGGAAACACGAACCCAGACATGCGAACACATAGAAACAGACATACAAACAGAGAAAGATAGGCATTTAAGATATACAAACCAACAAAGACAAATACTTTGACTTGCAAACATCAGCCCAGACATGCAAACAGAGAAAGACAGGCACTTTAGATATAAAAAGCAACAAAGACAAATACTTGGACTTTCAAAACACCAACCCAGACATTCAAACAAATAGAATCAGACATGCAAACAGAGAAAGATAGGCACTTTAGATATACAAACCAAAAAAGACAAATACTAGGACGTGTAAACAAAAGCACAGACCTTCAAACAAAGAGAATCAGATACGAAACCATAGAAAGATAGACACTTTAGGTTTACATACAAACAACGACAAATCCTTGGACTTTAAAAAACCGATACAGACAGGCAAAAAAATAAACCAAGATAAGACAACATAGAAAAGACAGGCATTTTAGATATATAAACCAGCAACAACAAATACTTGGACTTACAAACACCATCCCAGACATGCAAACAAATAGAATCAGACATGCAAACATAGAAAAACAGTCACTTTAGATATACAAAAGAACAAAGACAAATACTTGGACTTGAAAACACAAATCCAGACATGCAAACAAATAGAATCCGACATGCAAACAGTGAAAGACTGACACTTTAGATATACAAACCAACAACGACAAATACTTGGACTTGCAAACACCAACTCAGACATGTAAACAAATAGAATCAGACATGCAAACAGAGAAAGATATGGACTTTAGATATACAAACCAGCAAAGACAACTAGTTGGACTTGCAAACACCAACCCAGACACTCAAACAAATAGAATCAGACATGCAAACAGAGAAAGATAGGCACTTTAGATATACAAACCAACAAAGACAGATACTTGGACTTGCAGACACCAACCCAGACATGCAAACAAATAGAATCAGACATGCAAATAGAGAAAGACTGGCGCTTTAGATTTACAAAACACAACGACAAATACTTGGACTTGCAAACACCAACCCAGACATGCAAACAAATAGAATCAGACATGCAAAGAGAGAAAGATATGCACTTTAGATATACAAAGCAACAAAGACAAATACTTGGACTTGCAAACACCAACCCAGACATGCAAACAAAAAAAATGTGGGGGCCCGGGGGCACTTGGGGGGTCCGGGGGCATTTTGGGGCTATGGGGCATTTGGGTGGGTTGGGGGGCGTTTGGGGGCTCGGGGGGCCCCGGGGGCATTGGGGTTGGGGGGTTCCTTCGGGGTTGGGGTAGGGGGGTCGGGGCCCTTTGGGGTTGGGGTAGGAGGGTCGGGGCCCTTTGGGGTGGGGGGTTGGGGTAGGGGACCGGGGGCCTTTGTTGGGCCGGGGGTTCCTTCGGGGTTGGGGTATAGGGGGTCGGGGCCCTTTGGGGTTGGGGTAGAGGACCTCACAAGATTGTTCAAATAGAACTTGTGTATTATAACGACCACAGAGTTTCACCCTCAAATCATCTTCTAAATCATCTTCTAAAATCATCTTCTAAAATGTCTCAAACTGTTTCACCCAAATCATCTTCTAAAATGTCTCAAAACGGTTTCACCCAAATCATCTTCTAAAATGTCTCAAAACGGTTTTGCCCAAATAATCCCTAAATGTAATTTCTGCGTGTTCCTTTTGTTTTGGCATCCCTGCGCTGTCACATTTGAAATTCTTAGGAAACCCTTTCCTGCGTTAATCTCTTCATCTCATAGATGTTCCTAGGTACACTATTAAGGTTGCGATAGAATATCAATTTATCTCTGACTTAAAGATCAAAGAAGCCGTATTTAAAAAATAGAATATGATTTTATCTCTTTAGACTCCCGCATAATTTCAAGATAACAAGTGATGTCATTTCTAATTCCTGACACTAAAGATCAACGAAGCCATATCTAAAAAAGAATATTAATTTTTCTCTCTGACATAAAGACCGTTTATCCCTCAGACCTAAGATCAAAGAAGCCATATTTGTTTCTTAATTCCCCTTTCATAAATCAATACATTCTCCCCATCGATTATGTAAATCAATTTCTCGGAAATTCTCTCCCCTCGATTATGCAAATCAATTTCTCAGGAATTCTCTCCCCTTCCTGGATCGATAATCCTTGAATAAATTATGTCCCGTCAGCGTTAGACCAAATTGTAGATGGCAGCAGTGGTGTCATGTCACGACTGGTACCCCCCTTTCTACTCCTAAATCGACCCCCCCCCTAAATCGACCATACTGATTCGCAAAATACCAATGGCAGTTGCTTGCGAGGGGTGGAACTCTCCGAAACTTGACCTTTTATAATATTTTGGTGTTTCATACAAGAAGATTCATCTTCCACAAAGTTTGAGGTGCAGTTTTCCGTTCACGTACGAGATAGAAATGCTTAGAGGCCATAGAATGTCTTCATAAAAACTAACACGATTAGTTAGAAAAAGTGGCAGCAATGACGCTGGTAAAGAAACTAAAGTCCTAATTAATATTATTGGTTTAATACTCACATTCCCATATTCATTAGGTTTTTTTTCCTAATGTCCCTCCATCTCAAGTCACGCAGAATTTTTCCTCGTCTGAATCAACCTCGGCCTTGCAGCACTTCCCACAACAAGAGCACGAAATATCGCAACCTCTATTCGCACATGGACATTTTTGTCCACAGGGTTTACGCTTGCAATATGGCGAATTTTTCTGAATAGTGGATAGCCAAGCAGGAAGGGTTGGATTAATGGATACTATGCATCTGCCCTTCATCTCTCATACAAAATTAAGCGGAGAAAGGTGCAAGGGGCAAGGCATACGGGCCTGCAGCATAATGGACCACAGGTAAATGCACCTTTTCACATGTAAGGCAAAGGAGTTTTCGGTTGGAGGCAGGCTCTTCAGCGTTTTCCGGTGAGGGGACAAGTGAACGCGGAAGTCTTTGAAACACAAAAATTCCTCTGATTTTCTGTACAGGCGATCAAAATCTCCCTACACAGCATCATAATATCTTCCTCCAAGTTCAACTACTCTGTCGATTTGTTCCAAAATCTGTTCAATAAGAGCAAATATTCGAGGTAACCACGGCACAGCTGATCTAATGATCGTCTTCTTTTCCTTTGGAGAAACTGAAGCTCACAGTATCACAACCGGTGACACAGTGCAAAAGGGCAATTGAATTCACCAGAGACGGTGGGAGTCTATTTGCAAGTTCAGTGATCGAAATGACTTTGTCCCGCATGCGAACCAAAACATTAGGAGCGGTAAGGTATGCTACGAAGCAGTAGATTTTTTTAATTTAGCACTTGCCTTAGATCCGCCTGTGCCTCCTGAGGTACCCAGGACATCTAGGAGGAGCCGCCAACCTTCCCTCATATTTGCTGCTGCAGTGATGTCCTCCCACTCTGGTAGAACGGAGGTATGCAGGATTCGTAGATCTCTTTGGTAGGTCCGGCGCAGTGTGTTTCTGGGTCTTCCCCGGCTGCGAGTTCCTGGTGGTTGCCAGTGTAAAGCGGCTTTTGGGAGTCTGGTCATCCATACGTAGGACGTGGCCCAAATATCTCCACCTTAAGACTCTGATGATGTCGGTCATTAGAGGTTGTTGCGTCATTTCACGAATGGACTGGTTTGTCACCTTGTGTGACCAATGGACGCTCAATATTCTACGAAGACACGAGTTTTCAAAGGCCAGGACTCTTCTCTCTTGTTCTTGATTCAGGTGCCATGTTTCTGCTGCGTAGAGTAGTATTGGCATAACATTGCTGTTGAAAAGGCGTAGCTTTAGGCGCAGAGAAAATCTCTGAGATCGCCATACTTGACGTAGTTTGTTGAAGGCGCCATTTGCCTGTCCTATTCTGGTGAGTATCTCTTTCACTATCGAGCCGGTGTTCTCAATGATATTTCCCAGATATTTGAACTGGACAACTTGCTCAACATTTTGGTCGCCATATTTAATGGACAGAGAAGAGTCACTAGTCGCCATACTTTTTGTTTTCTGAGCATTTACACGTAGGGCAAGATGGTTTACCTTTACCATTGTCTTTTTAAGAAATTTTTGAAGATGTATATTGCTTGCCTAAAGGACTGCTAAGCTTTCTGCAAAGGCAGTATCATTGACCTGGACTTCGGGGCTTAATCTGATGCCTTCTGTTCCTGTGTTCCATAGGATGTAATCAACCATTATTACAAAAAGTAATGGTGATAGAACACATCTTTGTTTTACTCCTGACAAAATCCGGAAGGAACGAGTTTGGCTCTCTGGTGTCTTGACGCAACATTCACCATTCTCATACATGGCGGTAATAATCGTTTCTATTTTTTCAGGGATTCCATAGTGGATGAAAATCTTCCATAGGCTTTCACGATCTACTGAGTCGAGGGCACGATCTTCTCGAAATCCACAAAGATCATATAAATCTTTAAACGCCACTCCCTGCTTTCTTCAGTAAGAAGTCTAAGCGTGAATACAAGGTCTGCACATGAGCCGTTTGACCGGATTCCATACTATTTGTCTCAGAGGTAATGATCTAGTTGGGTTCGGATTCTCTATATGATAATATGTGAGAGGATCTTCCAAGGCATTAAAAATAAACTTATACCCTACCAGTTGCCCGGCTTGGTAGCTTGTTTTGTGAATATCCTGATGAGTGTGCTGCGGTTCAAGTCTGATAGTACTTTGGCTATTGTTCAAATCTGAGGAAAGAGCAAAGACCAAAGAGAGATACATAATGACATTGATGCCTGTATCATCTCTGCAGATATGCGGTCCAGTCCCGGATATTTTCCATATTTATTTTCTTTGCTGCTTCTTGTATCTCACTGGCACAAGGCGGATCTGTGCTGATATTCAGGAAGAAGATGGGAATCTCTGGAATGTCAGGTGGTTCTTTTGGGGCGGGCCTATTTAGTAAACTTTTGAAATGATTACCCCATAGTTCATTGACTGCACTCTGTTCTGTCACCTACACCCCCGATGGATCTCTGACGGGACTGTCTCTATTTGTTGGGCGTTCCCATATGATGTCATTGGTGATTCTTTAAACAGTTCTAGAGTCTCCTCTTTTTGCTGCTTCTTCTGCCTCCATTGCTTTACACTCTAGAAAGTCTCGCTTATCAGTACGGACACTTTTCTTGACAGCTTTGTCAAGAGCTCTAACTGCTCGTTTTGGAAAACAAGACGATCGGGGACTTGCCGTTGGAGGACAGACATTCTCATCTTTTTTCTTTCATCTATTTGTTGGCAACTTTGCTCGGACAGCCGCTAGTTATTAGGTTTCCTACGGAGGTCCCGGGTTTATTTAACTATTTCTTGGTAGCATTCTCATATGGCTTCCCATACTATTTCATATTCAGCTTCCTAGGGCATGGATAGAGCTTTAAATCTATTGTATAGCTCCATTGTAAAAACCTGTTTTAATGTCTTGTCCTGGAGTTTTTCAGAGTCAAAAACAGGTCTTAAGGACTGTTCTTTTGTTGCATATCTTCTTTATTTTAGACAGAGTTTGGCTATCATATGGTTATGATTTGATCCGTCAGCTCCTCTATAGGTCCGAACATTTTGTAGACTCGATTGCCATTTCTTGCTTATAAGGCAGTGATCAATCTGATTTTTGGTTATTCCATCTGTCGATGTCCAAGAGTACTTGTGCACGTCTCTGTGAGGAAACAGAGAACCACCAACTACAAGTCATTCATTAGGGCAAAATCAATTAGAAGCTCTCCATTTCATTTCGTTGACCCAGACCATGTTGGCCAAGAACTTTTGGGTTGAAGGATCGGTCATTTCCCACTTTAGCGTTAAAGTCTCCAAATCTTGCGAACGTCAAATTTAAAAATAAGGATTTCATAGACGCACGATGACACGATAAACTCAAATTAAAGTAGGCTGACATGCTAAATCCTGTTTAAATCAGAATTACATAAGGGTTTTGATTCTGTGTATTTGCAAAAGCCCATTTACGGGTCTCCTCCCCCTAAGCCGCGTTTAATTGGAGATAGTTCATCTTTTTTTACTTAAAATTATGGATTCAAATGATCAGGAATAAATTTTTCTCAAAAAAGATTCTGAAAAATTTTCTCTTCAAGAAAATGATCAGGTGCCCCTTGCGCATTCCCTGACACCCAATCTATGTGTTACTTTTGAAATGAGCTAGTGTACAAGCTGGTGCTTTATGACTTCGCCCCAGAAGATAAAAATTTAACACTTCCGTGAGGTTATTTCTAAAGCTGCAGCACGTACTATAGGGCTAGTTTACTTTGCCTCAAGTTATAACACGTCAATTATTTCCTATGTATCTGATGGTCAAAACAACTTAATTATATGTGTATCATCACATGATTGTCACAGAAACAATTTAGTGATAATTTCAAAACCTTGCCAGTGCGTTGCCTTTTGCATAAACCTTTTGCAACGCCTTTTTGCAACGCAACGCCTTTTGCATAAAGACAAATGTCTCTACCTAAAATGCATGGGAAACGAATAAAAGTTTGATACATTAACACGAATATGTATTAGGCCTACCTTGTTCCTGAAAATGATCAAGCTTTACAATTCTGATTACAAGTTCCATTTTTTCATAGAAGAGATTTCCCTCAACAAAAATACTTTGAAGCCTGCTAGCGCTTGGACTGTAAAGTTCAACAATCTAAGCTTTCTTGATTAAGGTCTCCTTGGCTGTAGGTACCGTCGTACTAAATTCCAAGTGAGTGCACATACTTAGTGCAGAAAGTAGTTGATGCTCAAAAGTAAAATAAGCCTTATTTCCAAAGAATGGCCACCACAGTACCAGATGGGTAAAATTCAGGCCCAAATTTGGCTCTTGACCCACAATGGCCCACTTTGGCTCTTTAGTTATACAAATTGAAAATAGTAGTTCTGGCCAAACTTCGGACTGGGTGCGGATGGGCTAGTTGACAGTGATTTTCTTGCCGTGGGCGAACTTTCTAATAACAATACTAAGAAAGAGAAAGTTGAAACTTCCAATTTCCTAGGAATGAGGAAACTATTAAACCTTCGAAGGCACAAGTGATACGGTTCCTGCACTTCAGTCCTAAACACAAAGAATGAAAAAGGATTCTCCACTTCTTCTGTACTTTGATTTAAATAAGGTCCGAGTTTGTTTGATGGATTGACACATTGTTTTAGACTATTAAGGCATATTTTTATTTCATTTAATTTATAAATTTTTAATTTTGTTTATTGCTAAGCAGTACATTTATGGTCATGCAAAATTTTATTTGAATATCTCTCGGCGTGGCTTTCAGAACCATAAAATCTACACTGAAAATTTACTTGTGTAAATTTTTCAAGGTCAACAATAAATGGTTAACTAGTGCGTTAATTGCAATCATTTTTGGTAATCCGTTTTGTTTACACCCCAAAAAAATTTTGCTGTTCAAATCAACTTATAAACAGGTTATGTTTGCAGTCATTTGTATTTTCAAAGAACATTCGTTGAAGAAGGAATTGGAGTGTATTGATCCATGCGGTTCCTAAGATACATTGTTTACTTTCCTTTTGTGTTGTAATAGACTTTGGCTTCCCTTGCAAGCGATCATTTAATTGCCCACTCTCATTTCTGACGTTTTCCGACGGAGAGATTGATAATGAAATATGAGCAGGTTTCTTTGTCAGAAGTATAAAAGTTTACCCAAACAGAGTGCAGCTTGATCAATTCTTTGCAGTTTCAAATATTTTGCACTCTCCAACAGATTAAATGTAATGAAGGTTTTTTCAACCGCTTTGAAAATTTAGGATCTTTTCCGTTATACCTATACCACTATTTAAAATGTTTTTTTTTAGTCATTTACGGGTATTAGGCCTAAGTTGAAATAAAAGAGTGGTGTATGGCTAAATTCATGCTTTACTTTATCCCCAACCCCCTAATGTGCAAACATATAGTCCAGATTATATATATCCCTTGCACTTTGCCATATATCACTCTTTTGTTTCAATTTAATACGCGTGAGTTGAAGTAACGAGTCCACGACTAAGCATATAAATACTGACCCGTAAATAGTGGTACAGGTATAGCGCAAAAGATGCAAATTTTAAATGTGGCTGGTACTTATTGCATTGTTGCTTTTTTCAAAGCTTCTACTGGCCAGGGAGACAGTATATTTTAGTCTATAATATTAATTCTCTCAAAACATCTAGTAAGATCAGTTTTCAATAAAGCGCTCATTTTTTAGAACTCTACAAATTTAGGAAAATATTACAGGTCATGCTATTTGAACCAATATTGCACATACATGTTGCATAAACTGTGAACCAATAGTTTTTTGTTAGTGTTGAGTTTCATCTTCGCTCTTTACTTCCGTAACTTTGCTTTTTTTAAAATCAATTTTTGCTCGTTTTTAAGTTTTGAAATATACATAAAAACTTTATGACGGTGTTATCAAGATGAGTTTATAAAAAAAACCGTAGATATAAAAATTAGCTTTTAAATGAGACCTCAAATGGCTGGCTATGATGTTAGAATTGGCTGCTACTTCTGTTTGTCAGTAGACGATTTATAAGAAAAATATTGAATGGGCTGGGAAGGGTAATATATAAGAGGAGGAGTGTAAACCTCAGGTTTAAGGTTTTCAACCATGGAGATTGGATAGTACCTTTTTATCCCTCCCAGCCCTTCCATACCAGAAACGGCACCCCAAGTGCACTTTTTGGATGACTTGACTTGCTTGACTTATATCCCATCAGGCCTTTGTGGCTGTATTGGGGCTTCTTCTCTTCTCACTAGTCCTTGAATATGGCGACGGTATTCGGTTCTATCTGGTACTAGACGCAGGAGTAGGGGGAGGTTCTAGCCTTTAAGTTGTCGTACGATCAATTGCGGGGTCGGCCACAAGATCGTGTGCCATGTACCCATCCTTCGAACGTGATTTTTGGGAGCTGGTTTGATGACATTCGTTGGATATGACCAAGCCAGTGGAGTTGCTGACTTCTAATTCGGTCCATGATAGTGTACGGACAGTGGAGGAGTTTACGGAGTTCTTCGTTGGATACTCGGCCAATGTAGGTGATCCCTGCTATGCGATGGAGATATTTTGTTTCAAATTGTGAGATTCGACCTTCGGCATAAGCTTTAATTGACCAAGTTTCACTTGCATACATAGCGATGGGGATTATGAGAATGCTAAAGAGTCGGACTTTCAGTGATTTTGATTGTAATTTACTTTTCCAATTTGATGATAGGCTTTTGAAACTGCTGGTTGCAAGGCCCAGTCTACACTTAATCGATTTTGAGCAATCGTTGTTAGAGGTTAAAAGACTGCCGAGGTAGACGAAAGATTCTGCATTTTCAATTTGCTCTCCTTTTATGGTTAGCTGTATGGCTCTCTGTGCAGAGTCTTTAGATACCTACATGACTTTTGTTTTTGTTGTGTTGACAACAATCCCAAGGGCTTTGGTTGCTGACATTATCTTGTTTGTGTCTGTTTGGAGGAAATGTTCATGTTTATTTCACGATGTCGTCTGGGTACGCTAATTTGTCTACAAGGTCCCCTCCAATGGATGTTCCTTCTGTGGTTTTAGCAAGTGATCAAGCTGCATTTAGAAACAGATTAAACAGATGAGGGGATATGAGGCAGCCCTGGAGAACACTTGCTGACGTCTGGAACTCTTCTGTCAATCCCACAGGCGTCTGAACCTGGCTTTAGAAATTCAAATATATATTTTTTGATCAAGGTTACCATGTTTTTGGGGACCCCATAATGCAGAAGTATGTGCCAAAGCCCGTCGCGCCATATTAAATCGAAGGCCTGTTTAAGGTCAATGAAAAGTAAGAGCAGCTCTTTCGCAATTTCTAAATATTTCTCCATCAGTTGCCGGGTGGAAAATATATGATCTATAATAGATCGATCTCTTCGGAAGCCGGCCTATTCCTCTAAAGTGAGGTCTATCAGGGATTTTAGTCGGCCCAGTAGGATTTTCGTGAGGATCTTCGCCGGTTGGCATGTTATGCTAATTGGTCTGTTGTTGTTACAGTCACCATTTTCGCCCTTTTTGTAAAGGGGGACAATCAAGGCTTTTGCCCAGGATCTGGGGAAGTGGCCCGTTTCCCAGATGCCTATTGTGACTTTATGATAGATGTCTACCAGTTCTTCTGGGCCCGACTTAAGTAGCTCTGACTGTATACCATCTGGGCCAGGAGCTTTATTTATTTTTAGGGATTTTATAGCTGCAGCTATCTCTTCTCGTAATGGTGGTGGACTTGGATCTATTGGGTACTCCGGTAGTTGAAAAGACAGTAGGATAAATGGATCAGGGGCTATTGTGGGGTTCAGTTTCTGGAAGAGGTGTTCCTTCCAGCGTTCCTGCCTCTCCTCAGAATCTGTGATAAGCTGTCCATGTTTATCTAATAGGGTTGTTGCTGCCCCGGGTTTCTTTTTCGACAGCTCCCGTACTTTTTTGTACATGTAGCGGCTGTTACCTTTCTCGAAGGCGTGTTTGCATTCATGGCACTGGTCGTTAAAGTATTGGCGCAGAGCCTGTCGTATTTTTTTCTGTACTAGACGTTTTAGCCTCTTGTATTCATCCTGTCTTTGTTGGTCTTGTTTGTTGGCGTGATTACGTTTTTCAGCACAGATATCGATGATTTCGTGTACGATCCACGGTTTATCAGAGCGGGACTGTACTCCTTAGATTTCATTGGCCGTTTCTCTGATGATTGAGGCACTTTCATCAACCAAATGGTCCACTTCCTCTGTGGTTGGGACTCCCGTGAATTGGATGCTTGACAGCTTATTCGAGAGAGCGGTTTTATGCTTGCTTCTTGTTTTGATGTGGTTTAGCAGATCGACACGGTATCTTGGGCAGCTTTTATTGGGCAGCTGGGGCTTTCGGAGGCACATACGGAGCTCTGACATTACTAGAACATGGTCTGAGCCAAAATCAGCACCGGATAAAGACACTGTATTCAGTACTGACGACTTCCAACGCTTGCGGACCAGTATGAGGTCAATCATATTTGAGGTTCGATCGTCTGGGGATCTCCTTGTGACTTTTCTGCGTCTTTTAATGTCGAAACATTCTGTTGACAATGAAAAGCTCGTTATCATGACATAAATCTATGAGTATTTACCCCCTAAGGTATTGTCGCCCATGTCCGAACTTGCCCAGTACGTCTTCAAAACCTGCATTTGATTTTCCGACGATGGCATTAAAGTCTCCAATCATGAACAGAACATCCTTCTTGGGCACCTGGTCTATGGTGTGTTGGAGCTGGGCGTAGAAGTCTTCTGCATCTTGGTCAATCCGGGAAGAGTCGGGGGCATAAACTTGGATGATGGAAATATTAGCTATGGAACCTTTAAAACGGGTGGTGATGATACACTCATCAGATTGGATTTATGGCAAGTAGATTTTTTTGCACGTTTCGAGAGTAGAATGCCAAAACCTCGACGATGAACACCGTCGCTTCGTCCCGAGGTGATGAGGGTGTTTCCGTTTATGGTTTCTATTACATTTAAAGGAAGGTGGGTCTCTGATAGTTCAATAATATACCAATGATAGCGGTCGATTTCATTTAAAATTAATTCCTTTTTTCCAGGTTTAGCAAGTGTTCGTATGTTTAGCGTTCCAAGCGAAAGTGATGTCTTTGCAGTAAATAGTGGTGTCTTCTCTGACTAGAGAGTTGTCAAATCGGATAAATAGTCGTCGGTTGCCCCGGACGTGGACGCGGTAGCTAAAACATTATCACCATCATCATCAACAATATCATTATTTCTACTATTTATAACTAGATATTAAACCGTCGGTTACCCCGGACGTGGTAGCATAAGTTTTTATTCTGTTTTTCGCAATTTCATTACTATATAAAAGAGAAGGAGTTCCGTTGCTTTTTTGTCAGGATAGAGGTATGCCATTCCTCTCTACCCTTAGTAGAGGCCATTGTCCAGGGTTCTGGATCATCTGTCCTTCACAGTTATCCTTCTAGGAAGGGATCCTCCCGTTCTGTGTCCTACAGCACCGAACAATTTGACCCATTGCTGGGGGAAGGTTTGTAACCACCGGGAGGTGTCCACACGCCTGTTGTCCCTATACGGTGTACGTCTTAAGGGCCTTCCTCCTCCTACGCCTGTATATACGACCCTCGGGCTAGGGTGTCCCAGTTTCAATTATGGACCCCCAGGAACTAGGTCCCACCTTGGTCCGCGCCTCCTATGGAGGTGTCCTACATACTGTAGGGCGTTCCCCTATCCGCCACCTGGGGATGTGCTGATTGGCCTGGGGGGGCACTCTACTAAGAATATGACTGAGTAGGATAATGTCATAATGCCATGAGGCATTTTATGATGGTGTTACCAAGCAAAATTTATTTAAAAAAGGATTATATATGAAAATTACATTTCAGATGAGCCCTTAAACAGCTCTCTATGATGTACCGTTACCCCGATAGCAGCGGCGAAGAAAATAAAATAAATAAATGAGAGGACACATCAATGCTACTGATGCAAAACGTAATTTTACTTGTTCTAAGTTTTTGTCAATGGCAATTCCAATAGTTTGCTTTTTATTTCAATTCGACGGAATTTTTGCCTTATGCAACTAAAAATGGCAATTTTTTGGCGCTAGGTATTTTATTTTCATAATATATTTTTAAACTTTTGATTGCTATGGGCCGTGGTTCACTCTTTGCTATGTTACAGCTGTCACTACGTTACAACTATACACTGCAACCATGTTCAAACTACATTCTCTGCAAAATGATGTATCTGCGTTATCTCAAGAACCGCTAAGGGTACTAAAATGTTTCTTTGACCTATGTTTTGGGGGCAAGGGTATAACCAACTCAAAAACACTGTGTATAAAGATTATCAAAATACAGTTTCTGCAAAATCTCAGGAACAACTTTGGGAATGGAGTGGAAATTTCAGGCATTATTGGGGAAAGAAAGTAGGAGGGTGGGGCAAAGAGATTTCAGATTTTAAGCTTGGGGGAGGGGAAGGGGCTCAATAGTTTCTTCTCTGATCCAAAAAAGGTCTCCTGTGTGACTTAGAATAATCCATACATTGTTTATTATCAAAGTCAACCAACAGACATTATGTATTGCTAAGTTGTCAAAATTTTGCATCTTTAACATTTTGGGAACGGGTAGGAATATCATGTTGAAACTTCCAGGGTGTGCTGACCGGAAGGGGGGGGGGGCGTGGACATTGAAATATGACTTGAAAGGAGATGGTAAAATTAAACAAATGACACTATTTGCATCCACTTTATCAAAATACCATATTTACAATATCTTGAGATTAGTCTTGGAATCAATTTTTAGGTTCTGTAGGATAAGGAAGAGGGAAGGAATTTTCAATTTCGTGATGCAGGGAGGTGGCTAAGAATGTCTTGTCTCGGATCCACCTCAAAATTTTTTTTAGTTTAAGCGCCAATGGGTATTATAATTTATTCATGTTTAAATATTGAGGTAGAATACTTAGGCACAAAAAGAAAGAAAAATAGAACCATGTCAATTAAAAACAAACAGAAAACTTCTTACATAGTTTTTGAAAAAAATTCAAAGAAAAGTAAAGAGCCATATTAAAGACTACGATGAGCGGAAATAAACTCCTGCAATAATTCGAACTTAAAGCGAAGAGAAATTAATATAAATGAAACCCAAAAATAAAATAAATCAAAATAAATAATCCTATTGAACATAAAGATAATAGGATCCTATGATCCTAACGCGAACAAGAATTGAAAGGAATATTCCAGTCAAACTTATAGCTGACAGAAATTACCACAATTACCAGTAAGTCGACTACCCATTAAACTTTTTAAAGGCTTTGGCATCATTTGCGCTTTCATCAAAACTATAACATATCTGAAAAATTTCTTTTTTTATAATCATAAATTTGAAAAATAGAAAATTGTCAATATATCCTGGAATTCATATCATTGTGTATGAAACAATTGACCTGTTTTAATTAGCTCTTTCCAGTCATCATGATCATTATGGTGATCTTGTTTTATTTATTTGTGTCGATGTTGTGATGAAGGAAAACACATTGTTTAAATATATACTGTTTTCAATAAAACGCAAATGACACTCAAGCCGTATAGAGGGTTTGGGACGGAGGGGAAGCGGCACTACTCTTATATGTAAAACTTTATTAGCCTTGTCATATTTTTGTTGTTGTATTGTTGCTGATTTTATACAAATAAGAACACACATTGCTCGAAATACGAGTAGAAGTCATTTTCAGTAGAGCGCAAATGACGCTATTGGCTTTTGAAAGTTTGGGGGCAGTCGATTAAATCATGTTTGTGGTGATTTCTGCTGGTTTTGAATTGACTGGATTAATGATTTTGACTTCAGTTCGTTTTAGGGCTCATTTGTTCATCCTTATCACGCATATGATATCTTTATGTCTGATATCATTATATATTTTGATGTCTGTTCGTTTTGGGTTTCATTTGTCCATTTACAGTAACTTCTGTTGGTTTTAAGTTTGAATTATTATAGGATTTTATTTCCGCTCGTCTTAGGGTTTTATATGGCTCATTACTTTTCTTCGAAGAACTTCATTTTTGGACAACATTAAAAAAAATAATTTAGTGAATAAAGTATGTTCTATGGTATGAAGGGTTATTATTTTGTCTTAAAATATGTTTACTTTTCTGAACTACTTATCTTTTTATTATCTCGCTTACGAAGTGTGTAACAAATACCTTAGATGTCACAACAAGTAATTTATTCTGAGTATGCCAAATATACCAGCTCTTTGGCATTTCCATATTAACTTTACCATTAATATTTTCAAGCAAAACCTTTGTAGCAATAAATCGTATTGAAAGTGTTTCTACATGACACCATTAGTTAGATATACTCATTCATAGATCACCATATAAAGATTATATTTAAAACTCAATTGTGCTGTTGTGGATTATTGTCCCTCATCTCCGGCTTTATATGGCATTGTCCGATGATTTTAAGTTTTAAATAATGAGCTATCGTGTGTGGGTTTAAACTATTTTTTAATATTGGAGGGTATTATCTTAGCTTGAATATTTTTCAAACAATAAATTTGTCTAGAAGTTTTATAGACGACATATAAGTTCGAGCTGAATAGACTCGTCGTTGAAAATCAGTCGAATTCGAGTGTTGACTCTTGACCACCTAATAGGCGGACTTACATCATGGATCAAATCGATCTTGGCTCAAATTTTTAGTCAAAACTTGACTCGAGACAATCCTTAAAAGGTTAAGATGTTGTTTTTGTACTTTCCGTTGTTACGATCAATCGTAGCTAAGAGTTAACGACGATTATATTTATTTACGTTATTTTTCAGTTCAATTCTTTATTTGCTGACCTTTTGAGCAGACTATCCATCGTTGTATTCATGCCAGCCAGGACTTAACACTGAGTCAGGACTTGGCTTGTTTTGTACCGATTCAGAACTTTGCTCTTTCATGGACCAAGTCCATTCGTAGCTTTGATTGTAGCTTTGACCAAGTCACATTTTTGCATTCGTAGCATTCGTAGCTTTGACCAAGTCACATTTTTGCACCGATTTAAGCTCGTTTTACACCGCTTCATCGAAACTTATTACCTTGGACTTATTTCATTTTTGCACCCTCGTTTCGACCGATTCCACCCGCCCGCTCCCAAAATAAACTCACGAGACTCCTTCTTTTCTAATTGGATGTTGCTGCTTTGTCCGTAATACTTAAGAGGCTTCCAGTAGATGTTTGTTTTATTTACTGTCCTCTGGTAAATATTTAAAGCATTAAAACTAGACCCCGGTGCCGCGCCGATGAGGGAAGACCAGCGGTGGCGGGGCCAAAAACAGCGCGCCGCGCCGTCGGTAAATTGTCGGTGGCGCGGCGCCGGTAAGATGTCGGGGGCGCGCCACCGTCATGATCAACGTTGACTGAAAGTACTAAGATTTTCATTAGTCTTTCTCAAGTAAAAGCTGAAATTTGGGGCAGATTTGAGCATATCCCTGAACTCAAAAATTAACAAATCACTGCTAGGAAACTTGTTTTATTCATGATTTGTCAGGAGACGAAGAAATCTTGTAGAAGCGAAATTGCTGTGGCTTTTCAGAACCCTTGCATAATACGAGTAATTGAAGTATCTATTAGCTATTTATTCTTAACATAACTCATTATAATAATTAGCAGCTTTTTTCATCGAGCAATACTGCATACAAAACTTCAAATACTGTATCACAAAATTCGTCAGTTATATGGGTAAAAACTTTGAATATAACTTTGAACTTAGAAGCTTAATTTTTTCATAATGCCCTTTGGCTATATCTGTTTTGTCACCTTTAAAACAGTGGAAATGACCAACTTTGATATTGAATGTTTTTTTTTTGCTCTTTTGGATTCCTAAAAAGCTTCCTTGTATTAAAAACTGGTTTTTAATAATAATTTAAAAAAAAATACGTTTTAAAGTTTTTTTGGCTTCTTTATTGAATATGTCATGTAGGCTATGGCTGAACTGCTGCTTTTTTATTGCTTTTGGCTGCTCATTTGGATATCATTCATTTTTTCTTTTTGGGATTCATTCCAAATTATAAACTGATAAATACCTAATATCAGTCAAATTATAAACTGCATCTAAAAGGAGTAAATTTATCAAATTGAAAAATACATGATGAACACTTCACATGAGAATACTTCAATTACAATGAAAGAAAAAAGTCTTGATGGTTTATTCGGTATGAATAAAAATGAAGTTTCAGCTATTTTATTAGGTAAAAAATGAAAAAGTTGTCCGTTCTAAATGTAAAAAAATGAAATAATACAAAGACTGAAGCAGCTCCATAAAGACGCTGGGAGTGGTTTCTATGACCGTCTCATTTTTAACCAAAATTGGACGTTTGTTCACATAGCGTCAATTATTGATCGTCAGATTTGATTCCCAAACGCTATCAAAAATTACCTCACTTTAGAAAGTTACAGCAATAAGTTGTATGTGTTGAAAACGGACCCATATTCATCTTTTGAACCCCACCCAGGTTGAAAGCTTCTGCAAGGGTCATATAAACGGCGATCTCCTCATAGTGTCTTTTTAAAATAGGATCTAAGCAGAGTTAAGGGTACTTAGCCTTTTTGCTTTTCTTTAAAGGTTTGAAAAAAGTGTTTTAACATTCCAAATTTTTCATGTGTAGTAAGTGTACATAAGGTCTTCCATCCTTTGAAGGGTCATCGAATTTTTTAAACCACAGTAGATACGTAAGAACGTGCAACATCTAGTACCCTGAGGTCATAAGATTGTCAAGGACTCCTCCTTGAACCTCCCGAATTGAAAGCTTTTATTATGACCTGGCCTTTTAATGTAACTTGGGCACTGGACCAAGGGCGCCACTGTCACTCGAGTGCAACATTAGGTGGGGATGTCGATATCGCTTTCGTCACACCAATTCGTTTTAGTGTGAATCTGCCTGGTACTTATGAATGAATGTTTTCAAAGTAAACTCGTTTCATCAATAAGAAAAAAAACGGGTTGGACGCATGTGTCCCTTTTCCTTTGGACGATAAAAGTGCTGTATCAAGCATAACTCACAAAAATCTTGTTAATTTTTGTCAACTTTTCAACTTTTTGGCATCCCTGCTTTCAATAAAAAAAAAACAAGGTACTATCACTTAAATATAATTCCTCGCTATGCCCCAATCCCTCTGGATACCATCTTGATAGGAAACCATCTCTGCTTTAAATAAAAAAAATTAATTAACTTATTGGCACCCCTGCTTAAAAAAAAATTGAGGTATTATCATTTAAATATGATAGCTCACTACCCCCCCCCCCTCTGGATACCTCCTTGATAGGATGCCGTCTCTGCTTTAAATAAAAAAAAAACTTTTTGGGATCCCTGCTTTCAATAAAAAAATTTCCAGATATTACCATTTAAATGTAAAACCTCCCGACCCCCCCCCTCTGGATACCACCTTAATAGGATACCGTCTCAGCTTTCATTAGAAAAATAATTTATTTAATAATTAACTAGGTCACTATATGGTTTAAACAAACACGCAAAATAACGTTAAACAGCTTAGTGTTCCTTGAAAAAAAAAATTGAGGGTATGAGTAAAGGGGTACAAACACAACAACAAAATTGTCGAAATTATTCAGATATACCTCAAATTATTGGAAAACTGAGTCATAGATTCGCCGTGGCATTCAAAAAGATCCAAAGAATCTAATTAAAAGGGAGCACACACAAAAGCCAAATTACGCCAGTAGCCTATGAAAAATTGCAAAATACCCAAGACAATGAACAAGTCCTAATGTGGGGTCCAATGTGTCTATCAAAATATTTCAATGGTTTCCGAGGGAATTTGAAATCATTTTCTTCTGTCTCCACTTTAAATGAAAAAAATAATTAACTTTTTGGCATCCCTGCTTTCAATAAAAAAAAGATGTATTATCATTTAAAAAGGATAGCCCCCTATTCCCCCCCCCCCTATAGGCAGTAATTTAAATTTTATTTATGAATCATATTTTTTGGGGTAACTTCCCCTTCAATCTTTAATTCCCTAACCTTGTACATAGCTTAGTCTATAGCTAAATTTTGGCTCAATAGAAGGGTTTTTTTGGGGGGGGGGGGGGGGGTAAAAATGTTTCAGAAAGAAGATTGTATTTTCTATCCGGCGTTCAACAATTGAGGATCAAACATTAAGAAAATCTTATCTAAAAACAGCAAAAAAAAAAAAAAATCTGCAAACTTACAATTCAGCTGTAGAAACAATCTGTCGGCTGTCAATTTCAAAATCCAACTGAAGGCTGAAACTGTATAGTAGTGAATGCGTTCTATAATTCTATTCAACTTGAAAATAAACTTCTTGACTACGAATGATGTAAGAAATAGCGATTTGGAAACTGCACTCGAAATGATTTAAACTCATTTCATAAAGGCGATACTTTTTTTTGTCAACATATGAAGAACTGTGTATATTGCAATATTTGCAATAGCATATTGCATCTGTCTTGTTTTTATGCAAAGTAACAAAAGAGACAAAAATTAATGAACAAGAGAGTAGTCAAGAATTATGGCATGCAAAGTAATATTTGGCAGGGACAGTCACTGGTGATAAATCGCTATGTGTGGCACCGTGATTACGTGATTTTCGGGAAACCAAATTTTTTTCCGGAGTGATGTATATATTTTTGGCTCTATGCCCGGCAATTCAGGGATAGTGCAAGCTCTGCTTGATTTCTCATCAGGATAATCGAATACTAAATCACATGAGAAAGATAACCTCTAACTCTGCGGTTGACACAACAAAGAATTGCCGCAAAATTAATTTGAAGTCGACCGAACGCCGCCGCCTCTGCCGGCGGCGGGGCGCCGGCGACGCGCCGGCGGCGTTGCAACACTGCGGCGGTGGTCAACCGGGCCTTTCGTCAGCGGCGTTGAGTCCCTCCGCCGGTGCGGCGCCGGGGTCTAATTAAAACTATCATTATATACACGACTCTGGTTTGTCTGAACTAAGAATAACACCAGATTCTTACTTACTTAGACTTAGTTCCTCCCAAACCGGTTGGCGCATAAGGCGGCAAAGGTTCCTCTACAACGACCTCTGAAGAGCTTGCGATCACAGTTGAAGCAAAGATGTACCCACCAGTTTAGTGTAGTGTACCGCCAGTGTTTTTTAGAAATGAAAAGGATTAGTGGTAGTTTTCAAAATATTCCAAGAGTGAAAGCCATATATATTCAGTTTACTGACTTACTACAGGGCCTTGCTATTAATTTCTCAGTATTTTAATTTCCCCAATATTGTGGGCTTTTATAACTTATTGCTTTTGGAATTAGAGCCGGTGAACTGCTCTTCCACTCATCTTATGATAAGTGAGCCTCCTTAAGACGCTATTGGTTAACCGCAATGTTTTTATTCTTAGCGAGGATGAAGTTGTTCGTATCCTACTTCACGTTTTCACTGATGATAGTCACTCAATTGATTGCCTGAGAACTGTTTGGTCCTGGGATTGGGGGCATAGTACAAGAAGGTTCAATCACTGGCTGCAGAGAGATCAGGGAAGAAAGACTCGTTCAAAGACAAGGAAGAAAAAGAATGGACACAGGTAACATTTATGAAGATTAAGGCACTCTTTGGCTTAGCTGGTTTTTCAGCAATAAAAAAGCTTGTTGATTCTTTTAATTTAATGTCTAGCTTTATATTGTAATTATTTCACACTATCCAAGAGGATGATTTTGGACAAGTTTCTTATGCTTAGAGGCACAAACAAATTTTGGTAATAGTTTCTTATTAACCATGGTTGTTTGATCTGATTTAATTTATCGATCTCAATTTTTGTCAACTGTTGCTGCTTACTTTCAGCAAAAAAAACTTGTTTTTTTTAAATTTAATTTCTGATCGTTTTTCAAATAATGCCGGTAGATCTGGCCCACTCTCCATGAAAAATCTCCTTCCCTCACGGGAAACTCCTCCGTGGAAATTTCCTCCCACGTAAAATATACCTCCCGTAAAATTCCTTCCCGACAACTCCATCCTCGCTGAAAATCCCTCTTCCCGTAAAATTTCTTGTGGACGATTCAGCCTGAAACATTCCTCTTAGCATGCTTTCATTTGGAAAAAACTTTGATTTCTCATCGTTTTCCCGTCCGAAAATCCCCCCTTACGTGGAAATTTTTAACCGAAAATTCAAACACATAGCCCCAGGACAATTCCACTGGAACATCTCCACATGTACAATTGAGTTGGCAAAGAGAAAGTAAGACAAATAAAAGAATTTCGTATAGGAGTTCTGTCAAATCCCACCAGTGTAAAATTTCCCCTGGAAAGTTCAATTCCGGGAATCTCTCTCCCCACGGAAAGTTCTCCGTATGGAAACCCACCTCAAGTACAAAATACACCCCCCCCCGCCGGAAACTGTCCATAAACTTCCCAGTAACAAATACTATACGTAACAATGGACGAATTTCATAACTTACAGGCCTCCCCACGGGCTGTCGGGGTCATGTTACCCCTAAAAGTATATTTATTGGATCTTTCAATTATGCTGAACAAAATGATAATCTCAAAATTTTGACGACTTTGAGGAAAAAGAGGTGTGGGAGGGGGCAAGTTGCCCTCCAATCTTTTCGGTCACTTAAAAGGAGCATTAGAACTTTTAATTTCCTTTCGAATGCTCTCTCTCCCTGTCTTCTAGGACCATTATTTCGATACGATCACCCCTGAAAAAAAAAACAATAATAAACACGCATGAGTGATTTTTCTTCTGGCAAAAATTGCAAAATTCCATATGTTTGTATCTATGAGCTTGAAACTTCTAGAGTAGGGTTCTCTGATACGCTAAATCTGAAGGTGTGATTTCATTTAAGATTCCTTGACGTTTAGAAGGTGTTCTCCCCCCCCCCCTTTTCGAAAACCAGGCAATTTTTCTCAGGTTCGTAACTTTTGATGGGTAACACCAAAGTTGATGAATCTTGTATGTTTGGAATCATCATCATAAGCTGATTCTTTTGATATATATTTATTTATATCAAAATTCAGTTTTCTTTAGAGTTTCGGTTACTATTGAGCCTTACGTGCAGTCGCTCCTTACGTGCAGTTCGTTACCACGAACTGTTTGATGACCTTGATATGCTTTTATTTTACACAAACCAACAGTTAAAACAAAATATACCATGAAGATTATTGCAACAAAATGGTGGATTGAGATACTTGTATATGAAGGGTATCCATATTGGAGGTCAGAATGGCTTCAGCTCTATAGAAGACCCAAAATTACCCTGGTATTCAATTCATATAAATATTAATCCGATTCCCAGATAATTCTATAGTAAAACCATTGTTAAAAACTTGTTGCAGAAAATTGCTGTTGATTGAAACTTTTGACATGATATTCAACTTTTGCCCAAAATTAAATCACATCCTAAGATTTTAATTTTTAAGTCGAAAATCTAAAGAAACTCAGCAAATGTTCCTAATATTAACCAATAATGAAACTATGTGAATGAAAACTTAGTTTTTTTTCATTTCTTAGGTTTTTTCATTTCTTAGGTTTTTTCATTATTGCAATAGTTGTAAATTGTGAAGTGTTATAATCGTGTTTATTAATAAAGTAAAGTAAGTAAGTAAAATAAGTACATTAATAAAGTAAAGTAAGAAATATTAGAATAAATTAAATGTTTTCCAAGAAATAAGTTCTTCACAGAAAAGTAAAGAGCGAAAATAAAGTCATATAGTAGGTCTAATTAAATCTTAAAAATGATCAAAAATCAGAGTCAATGAACAAAGGAAACTCAAAGCAAACAGAAATGAAAACTAATGATCACATCGAACATAAAGATAACAGATGAACAAGTGAATTCTAAAACGAACTGAAATTAAAATGAATTATCAGCTCAAACTTAAAACGAACATAAAGTACCACAAACAGGAATAGGACTACCGGCCCCTAAGCCTTTTAAAGGCTCCAGTGTCATTTGGTCTTTACTGAAAACAAAATAAATCTAAAAATTATCTCTTTTATAATCGTAACTTTGAAAGATAAAAAATCATGAGATTTGCAGGAATTGATATAAGCAAATTTTAAACAACAAGATTGCATGGTGATTTTCTTCTTTTTTTGTCAATGTTTGACAGGTAAAACCATACTTTTCAAAATCCTTATCTTTTTCAATAAATCGCAAATGGCACTCAAGCCGTTTACAGAATTGCCACAGATGGAAATAATGCTACCCCTCCCCCCTTGAAGCTTCTTAAAAACAAAACATATAACACAACTAGAAGGTGACGGTTTTTCTTTCTCACGAAAATGAAAATCTTTTTTTCGAAAATGTTTCTAACTAACATAAATAGGCTATAACACAACTGGAAGGTGACGGTTTTTTTTCACGAAAATGAAACTAATTTTTTGGAAAACGTTTTTAAACTAATAAAAACGTTACAACGGTAGATGATGTTTTTTTCACGAAAATGAAAATACTGTTTTGAACATTGCATTACATAGTCGTCAACGTAGTCATGCGTGTTTTTTTTTCAGATTAAGAATGTGTATTTCATGTGTCATTAAAGGTACAAATTAATCGCTTCTCTTTATTCAAAGAAAATGATGCTAGTAAAAACAAGGCTACATACAGGGATGGCATCTGGAAATTTTGCCCCTCAAACTGTCGTTTTTTTATCCTATGAACACGCCTTCATTTCATGCCTCATTTCGGTTTTGCCAAAGGGACATTTGTCAGCTTCTACTCCTAGTAAAACTCCAGATGCATTTTTTTCATGTCATCTATCATTAGTGATTTCAATACCGTTAGAAGCTAATCGTAGATCGAAACTACAAGGAACATCTCTGTAATCATTGAAAACTACGCCCTTAGTTTTTCCGAGGAAAAAGTTATGTCATATAAATTGAATCGGTGGGTTGAATTTAGCCGTTTGGCTGGAATGAGCCGAATCACAAATTAAAAGTTTTGTACGGTGTACATTGTAACAAGAAGCATTTCAAAACTCGGCCATTGAAATTTCTCTTTCTTACAGTGGATGAATTGAAATTTCATCTTCTTCCTTTTAAGGTTTCGGTGAATTTTGCCCCGTTAAAGCGATTTGTGATCTCGCCCATTTTATTGTTTTATAGCCCTTTTTCTTTTGCCCGGCGGATCTGTAGCCTAGAATTTTGCGAAACCTTTTGCAATTAGAATTTATCTTATATGTATTATTACCATTTTTTTGCTCGATATATTTGCATACACATAACCGTAACCTGCTTGAAGCTAAGTTGCTCCCAGGCTAGGGGGTGACCTACCTAAGCACCACCACTCGAATAGATAATCCTTGGTGATTGCAGAGGAAGGTTGAAGTACTTCTAAAATTTGTGAAACTTGTAAAGCATAGTAGAAAAGCCACTATAAGGGAAAAATTCAGTTGACGAAAAGAAAAGTTATGTGGCCACCTATCATTGCTCCAAGTGAAATTATCTCCTAAGCTTGAATATGTAGCAATCATCCTGGATTTATATAAAACCAAAATTTATATTGAACTATTACCAGGCGGAACAAGCTAGAGACATGGAGGCGGAACTCGAAAAGCCTCTTGTTTATGTTACATCTGCCAAGGAATATATGTCGAACTTATCTAACTAATAGTCTGTAGCGATGTAAGGGCGTGCATTTTCGCATGAATTTATGAGCTGGCCGCTTTTATGCTGTGAAAAAAATTTGGTGGGTGAATTTAATGACCTATAAGTTTGTTTTTCTTAGCTTCTTTGAATAATCGTCTTGAGCCGGGCGGTATAAGCATCACTTTAAAAGACGGAATATATAATTCAGAAAATAAGTTCTATACCAGCAGTAATTGAAATTTAATGAAGATTTTAAAATAATTTTCTGAGTGAACAACTAATGTTTTGAAACTAATAATAATAATAGTAATTTTATTTCAACCCTTCATACAAATACAATGTAAATGCTCGAAGGAGTTATAAAAACGAAAGAAAAAAAATAACGATTATAAAAAAAAATAAAAAAAAAATATAGAAATAAACATAAGAGTTTCTGAACCAAATGGGAATTCCCAATAAATATTTGCAATACCGAAAAAAAATTGAACGAATTTGGTTACGTTCAGTTTTACTAAAGCAATTCCACAAAGGGGTTAAAAAAAAGACATGTGGCGCGAACACGGCGTTACAGAGACGACCGAGCGTAATTTTGTCAAATTGACCTTTAGTTCGTGCTAGCATACCGTAAGTTTTATACTAGACAATTATTTTCAGTGGTGTTTGTTTTTTTTTCCATTACGAAACTTGGGAATTTCGCAAAATAGCATGGATCATGCTAGGATGGAATATCTTGAGTCTTAAATGGATGCTTGCAAAAATATAATTTAATTATGGTGGGATTATTAGAAGATTGTAAAAACATTTTTAGATTATTTTTGTAGACAAGTCCGAAGCCAATCTGCATTCGTGTCTGTTAAAAATATAATGCATGTTTATATTACATTGTTTTGTCTTTTGTCGAAAGTATTGCAGTGTTTCGAATTCGAGCAATAAGTTTGAGTGTTCGTTTTTCTCTTCTGTAAATAAAAAACTCAAAAGCAATTCAAAGCAGTATGTGTCATGTTAAAATAGGTATATTGAGTCTGGAACTGAGACCAAATCTTGTTTTTATATTGTCTAAAGTTTGACTTATAGATTTAGGAACGTTTTTAAATTTGTATAAACTCATAGAAAAAAACAAAACAAAACAGAACGTAACCAGATCTGGGATGATGAAAGCCGTTTTCATTGTTATTACTGTCCTATTTCCTACTCCTCTCTACCATGGGGTGCCAATTTACCGAATTACCTTCCGGTGATGTATTTTGGGACAGATCGGCAAGATTATCCATCGTATGACGGGGCTGCCGCCTGAATGGCAAGCTCAAGGCACGGCCTGAAGGCCTGGTCTCTTCTCTAAAAGGCGGCCTCGAAAACCGAAGAACCGAGTTTTATCCTCCGTACCCTTTTCCCTAATCCGTATGTGGAGTTTCATTCCTATTCGAGTCCCTTTATGACTTTCCTCCATCTCCGTCACTCCTTCCCTCGGCAATGTTCCTCACTCACCCCCTTAGTGGCCAACAAAGGGTCGAGAAACGCTCAGAGTTGGGGAGTGGCTTAACTTGGCTGTATTGGACCCCCTTGCGAGGAAATGAGCGTGGTCTTGGCCGTGAGACGCAATGCCGGCCCATAGATGAAAGTGACCGGGATACCGATATTTCTACCCGTCGCCTTTTTTTTCTCTCCGTCACCCTTCACGATTTTTGACTCCAGGTTTAGGATCCTCTCCGTCACATTCCGCCATATCTGGCTCCATGCTTAGCATCGTCTCCGTCACCCTCCGAAATCAGTAGCTACGGGCCTACGATTTCATCAGGCAAGCTCCAGGCTCTGGTACCAGTCACAGACCACACACATCCAAAGACCAAAACGCCTTCCTACCGGCTCCCACTTTAAGCCCAATACACTCAGGGGCACGACGGGCGTATCTGAAAAACAGATTAGAGTATCGAGTTGAATTTTTGTGGGATGTTGAGGGGAATAATATACTAAATCTAAAGACACTATGTGTGCCCAGTTTGTCAAAAGGGCGTTTTTGCAATATCTCAAGTTCAGCTAAGGGTATTAAGTTGAAACTCTCCGAGAATTTTAAGTGATATGTTAAACTAAATCAAAGATACAATGTTCATCCAAGTGCATCCAGGTTGTCAAAAGGGCGTTGCTGTAATATCACAGGAACAGTTAATGTATTAAGTTCAAACTTACAGGTAATGTTGAGGGGGATGTAAAATTAAGTCAAAGGCACAACATACATCATGGTTGTCAAATGGGCGAACTGCAATATCTTAGGAACGGTTTAGGGTATTGAATCGAAACTTTTAGAGAATTTTGAGGGATATTTTAAACTAAATAAAAGAGCGTATGGCATAAGGGCTATCAAAAGGCCGTATCTGCAATGTATCAGGAACAGCTAAGGGTATTAAGTTGTAATTTTCATGGAATGTTGAGGAGGATCTTTAACTAAATTGCAAGATACTATGTGCATCCATATAGTCAAAAAGGCGTATTCCAAGAACTACAAAGGATGTTGAATTCAACCTAAGGCACTGTGTGCATTCAGGTTGTAAAAATAACGTCTTTTCTATTCAACACTATGCATACGCTCCTGTCAAAGTCACAGATAAATGAGTCTGAAGGATCAGAAATAAAGAGAGTTAAGCAATGCCTTCGATTTATATTTATTTTCTTATTCCATTTTCCTTAATCCGTTGCCTTTTGGACATTTTCGTTGGAGGATTCTTTTGAATATTTTGTCGAGCGATTGCTTAGTTCTATATCTTAGTTCAAGAACCGTCCTAAAACATTGGTTTCAAATTCAACAAAATTTATGCAGTAATTATTTAAATGCAATCAAAGATATGTCTCAGATTACCTTATGAAACTTAAGAACTTAGATTAGAAACCGATATCTTAATTCTTAAGCAGAAAAAAAAAAGTGATAATATTAACATAATATTTACCAGTTATAAAAGTATGGCAGTCTAAAACGAACAAAAATTTATTTAAAAAATGTTTTTCCGGAAAAGAAGTTTTTTAAACAACATTAAAGAGCCACATTAAAAACTAAGACGAACAGAAATAATGTTTTAGAATAACTTTAACTTGAAACGACCAGAAATTACTGTCAATGAATAAATGAAACCCAGAACGAACAAAAATCAAAAGAAACAATCAAGTGGCAGATACTGATATAGATGAGTAAATAAATCCTAAAACGAGTAGAAACAAAAACGAATATTCAAGTCAAACTTAAAAGGAACATAATTTTCTGCAAACAGGAGTAAGCCTACTGCCTCGTCCAACCCTTACACCTTATAAAGGCTATTGCGTCATTTGTGCTTTAATGAAAACTAAATATATTTAAAAAAAATTTCTTTTATAATTATAACTTTGAAAAATCTAAAATTTCTGTTCTGTAATATGTTCAATTGCTCTGATTTCCGGGAACCACTATGATTATATATTAAGCTTTCCGTTTATTTTTAATAGTTCTTTCCAGTCCTCTTGATAATTATGGTGGTTCTATTTTGTCTTTTACTTTTGATCGACAACGCAAATTATAAAATAGCCCTTAGAAGGTTTGGGACAGGGATACAGGAGCCCTACTCCTGTTTGTAGTGGTTTATATTCGTTTTGAGTTTGACCTGATTCTCATTTTAAGTTCTACACGTTTAAGGGCTTATTTATTCATATACATCAATATTTGATACCTTTATGTTTAATGTGATTATTTATTTTACTTTTTGTTCGCTTCTGGTTTTATTTATTCATTGATAGTAATTCTTGTCATTGTAAGTTGGACTATTATGGGATATTATTTCTGCTGGTTTTAGGTTTTAATAGGGCTCTTTACTTTTCTTTGAAAAAACTTCTTTTTTGGAAAAAGGTTTATTTTCAAATTAAGTATGTGGAAATGATAGATTACTTTAACTAGAGCGAAAAATTTTGCCAAAGAGGACATAAAGCGGTCTAATCATGAGCATCCATTGTAATTGGATCTTAGAAATTGATAAAGGAAATGGGTGCACATACAATCCTATGATACCGCTACGTTTTTTTTAAGCCGATAGTGGATTTATAATGTATTTCCGATAATTTTCCTTTTTTCTTAATAGAGTTAGCATTATCTGAACAGCACACCTATCGTTAAGGAAATAATTTCCTATGGATTCGACGGAAATCTTTTCATTTGCAGATCTCCGCAAGTATGAAAGTGGCAAAATATAGTGTATGCGTACTTCCACCTTTGAACAACAGTTTTGAACGTACTATTCTTAATAACGTGATCAGTTTCCCTCCAATTTCTTTTATTTCTGTTTGTGAAATAAGAATTTTGGTTTAGCTTCGTGTTTCGTTGAGGCATACTTAAGTAGTATTCTGTGTAACATTTGGAAATATTTATTTCGGAGTTGCACATATCTCTATGGCAACGAGTCCTAAAAGTTCAATAAGCAGTTCCACCAAAATGTGGATAACTTCTAACAATACAGAAGGAACCTCAAACATGAGATAGAATCTACTTTTTGGTGATAGTACCAGCAAACAGGGTTGCAGTCTGTTCATTAGTGCTTTAAAAATAATCTCTGTTTTCATTAACGCTTAGTTTTAGTCTTAGACACATACAAGTTTAGAAAAAAAAATCGTTAGAAAGTATTTAAGCAAAAGAGATTAGATAAAGACAAGTATCATTTTGGATTAAAAAGGAAAAAGTCTAATGTTAAACATTAGTAAATATGATAGATATTTTTTTTGGTTTTGCGAGCTCTGAGGTGCTTTTATAAAAACATTAATTAAAAAAAAAGTTTTTCCGAGGGAATTAAAGAGCGAAGTTGAAACTTCGAACGAACCAAAACTATTACTTCGCGTCCTATTTAACAAATATCATTAAAACTAGTGCAAATAAATCAACTGGTGATATTTCCCTATGTTTGTAGGATTACAAACATATCTATAACGCTTTTCATGGTCCTACAGGAGCTGTGACATCAGCAACTTTCATCATGCAACTAAAATTTTCTTAAAAACTTTGGCAGGAAAAAAATAAGTTCAAAGTCATTGCACATCATATAAAATAATGGATTGATTTATCAGGTAACATCTTGATCTCACCTAGTATTACTCGAAATGAAGAACATATCAACCGTAATATGAACTCTGGAAATCTAGTTGTTTCTATATAAAACGAGGATTTTAAGTTGTAATACAAATTCTAAAGCGAGTTTGCAGTTCTAATACTAATGACGTCATTTCTTATGGGGTCTTGGACAAATTTGTTTTCAAATATTGGGAAATCATAGAAAACGTTGGAAATATTGGAAAACACCCGGTACTGATATGCCCGATCCCGATACCTTCCCAAGACCAATACGCCCAATAACAATAGGACCATACCGATACGCGTGATATCGATACGTCCGATACCGATACAGCGTACAACCCTTTCCCGAGGAATTATGGAAACTCATATCATCACAAAAATCGTAGATATTGGACCTCTCAACTATGTTGAATAAAATGGCTATCTCAAAATTTTGATTAGATGGCTTTGGGGGGAGAGGACCTGTTGGGAGGGAGGCTATTTTCCCTCCAATCTTTTTGGTCACTTAAAAAAGGCACTAGGAAATTTAATTTCTGTTTGAATGAGCTATTGCACATCTCTCTATGATGTTCTGGTAAACCGCTAGCCCTGCTAGAAAAAAAGGGAGACAGATCAGTGCTACCCATGCAAAAAAGTGATTTTCCTTGTTGTTCAAGGAGGGGGACTGTAATGTCCCTAGTCAAGGTTTTCGACCTTGCTGATTCCAACGGTACAATTTCATTTTGATATGACGCAATTTTCAAGGGGTCTTAGGTTTTTCTTTAAATCACCTTAAACCTTTTTTCGCAATAAACTTTTACTTTTAAGACGAACCGAAATAATAGTTGCCATTGATGAATCAGTTTCAGATGGTAATTTTTTATCACTAGGTAGTTTTCCTCTAAACGCGTTTTTTAACTTTCAGTTACTATGGGCTGTGGTTCGCTGTTTACTAGGTTGCAGCTGCCGCTGCAACCATGATTTGATATATTGGTGTGTTTACCTTAATTGCGTAGCTTATTAAGGGTGCTTGTAGGAGGAACATTCGAGAGGTGTTCTTGCAAACCTCTAGTTAAGGGTTTTGGATCATAATTATTACAATGATGATATCGTTTTATACTTCCGAGCTTTTCTACTTTAGAAGTGACATCAAAAGTGTTGTTTTTAGTGCTATATCGCACTTACGGATGGTAAAACTGATACACGTCCTACATATATGAACCGTAGCTTTACAACAAATCATGAAATGTCCCTGTTAATAGTACTAGTAGCACAGTAACCCCAGCTTTTCCCTATGAGATCTGGGACTAAAAGTACTGTTTTCGGTGCCATTTGGAATTCACTGATGGTTGAATTTGTAGGAAGGACGTCGATATGAGCAATATCGTTTATATGAGCTACTAAAAATTTGTGTAGATACCTGCGATACCAATACGTCCAATAACAATACGCCAATACAGATACGCGTGATATCAATACGTCCGATACCGATACAGTATGCTGCCCTTTTCCCAGGAACTATGGAGGGTCATATCATTGCCAAAACCAAATATATTTGACCTTTGAACTATGTTGAACAAAATGGCAATCTCGAAATTGTGATTAGACGACTTTGGGGGGAGGGGGCATTTAGGGTGGGGGATGACTAGTTGCCCTCCAATCTTTTTGGTAAATTAAAAAGAAAAAGATCAATGCTACTCCTACAAAAAAGTCAGTTTCCTTGTTATTAAAGGAGGGGGCTGTAATTTCCCACATTTTGGTTTTCGACCCTGCTGATTCCAATGGAAGACTTTTAATTTTGATCAGACGTCATTTTTGAGGGATTTCTGACTTTTTTTCGAAATCACTATAAAATTCTTTTCGCAATAAGCTTTTACTTTTAAGACAAACCGAAATAATAGTTATCATTCCTGAATCAGTGTCAGATGGAAATTTTTTTCACAAGGTAGTTTTTTTCTAAACGCCTTTTTTAACTTTTGGTTACAATGGGCTGTGGTTCGCTCTTTACTAGGTTGCAGCTACCGCTGCAACCGTGATTGTTGGCAACCCTGATTACTTGTTATGTTTAATGACCGCCATCAGTATTTCTATTCGGCATAAAATTCAAATTTTTGGGGCAGTTTTGTTTACGTTTTCTTTTTCACTTTTGTTGTTTTTGACCTAAGAGAAAAAATTAATACATAACATCATTAGACCCTCCTCTCAAACATCTGAGTTGATATGAAAAATTTGGGACTCGAAAAATATTCCAGTTTTTTCTGGTCAAAATTTGGCTGGACAAAGTGACATTTTTGCTCTATTCGTGGATAATTTTGACTTTTCTTTCTTTTTTATATTATTAACCCTTTTAGTAACCAATGCCAACTGAGTAGGCTAATATCATAAAAGCGAAATGTTCAACCATTTGATGGGTAATAATTCTGAGGTTTATTCCAGGTTTATCTTGAACATTTCTGTCTTTTCCAGATTTTATTTCTACAAGTATAATGGTACCAAATTTATTCAAAATTTAAACTGTAAATATGCAGTTTTCAACATAATTTAGCTAGGATGAAAGTGAATAAATCACGTGATGCCTTGTTTATGCTCTTTCGTAATTTAATAATCGCTTCTGGGGGAAATTACATTTTGAGCCTTAAAGGGCTAAAATGGCTCAAAACAGCCCATAGTAACCAAAAGTTTGAAAGAGTGTTTCTAAAAAAAAGTCGAGTGAAAAAAGAACTGCCATTTGTTGCTGATTCAAGAATAGTATTCATTATTTTCAGTAGTCTTAGTATTAAAATGTTATTTTGAAAACACCTTTGCAGAATTTTTGAAAAAGAGCTAGAAACTCCTCAATAGATAGATAGATAAGTGTATTAAAGCCAAAAAATACGGCCATGAACACAAAGAGAGCACAAATATACTAAACTTACATCGGCGATCATCATAAAAAGCACAAATATAATGAAATTGTATCAGCCAACATAAACAAACACTTAAATGAAACATACACATAAAAACAAGTTGCTTTAACAACATACACTTAATTTGCTTTTGTTTTATTTAATTCCAACTCAACACTTTAGTAGCAAAAGAGAAATGCAATGCAATTTCTTAAACTTGATATTAATTGAAAATAAGTTAAGCTTTACTCGTTTTATTTAACTAAATTTCCAGATACCTTGCTATTTTACAAATAAACTGAGGCGACGTACTATTAAAGACACCTGGAAGTATCAACTAATTTTTTCCAAATATTTCTTCCCTTATCGCAGAGAGCCCCTGGCACCGGCTTAAGCAATGCATCAAATAATCTTCTTTAACTCTACAAAGCGGGCAAGTATATCTGACTTCATTGGGACATCTTTCTTAATCATATCTTTTAAATCTTGCGTATAACGTCAGTTTTGCTGTGACCTGTGCTAGATCTACTAAACCTCGATCGCCGAATTGGGTAGATTCGATAGCTCCGAAGGTCACAGTTGATCGTTCCATATATGCTGCGTCGATGTTCCGAACTCTCTAACTTGGTTAGTACTTTAAGAATTTCCGGTATCATCTTAAAAAGTGTCATTATAAGCTTCAATTTAAAAAGTGTCACCTTAAACATACAAAAATGTTGTTTTGACTGTACTTCAGACACCACCCTTGACCTAGACTGGTGATTTACTATGATAAAACCAATCGTATTTTTACAGGTATTTGTCAAATTAATTTTACCAATAGATGGCTCAAATAATAGAAAATAATTAAAAAACTCTTGTTTGACATATTTTATTATATTTATCAGATACAAAAACCAGTAACGGTAGGGGCTAGCATGACAGCAAAAATAATAACCATATAGGACAGTAACGTAAAAAAACACACAAGAGAGATAATCAAAACACACATTAAAAAAAAGAAGCACACACACATATATGTAAAAGAATTTAGATGGTACCAAAAAAACACACATCCATTTATTCAAACATTAACAAAAAAACAAAACATTAATCCATTTATTCAAACACAGATGAGGAATAACTCTTAAATACTGTTAAAAAGCAGAATTTGGTGGGGTCATCTGAAAATTTGCCAGTGTTTTTGCATCACCTTCTCCTATAGAGTCCGTGTTTGTGCATCGCTGCCCTGTATAGGGGAAGTAAAAACCAAACAAAACATTGAAATCTTCAGCTGAGGGTATGGTGACCGAAAGGGCTAATATTCCCCTTGTTTGTTATTTGTGCAGTTCAAATTAGAAAAACAGACGCTATTAACTAATTGCAGTCAAACACACTATATGTAACCGATAGGCTGTGGGGAGAGGGGGGGGGGTTGAAATTCTCAGATACATAGTCCCAGATACTTTTTGTCGAGCGATAACGCTAATAATTTATAAAACAAGATTGACCGTCGCCGACGTTCTTTGGTGTAAAAAAAGGTGAAATTGAGGCACATAAAACCTCACTAATGCATATCTTTATAAATTCATCGATGCTATAAAAGCCACAAGTTATGCCAAACAAATTTTTACCATTGTTATTTTTTTCTGCTTGATTGAAAATTATATTCGAAATTGATATAAAAAATATTCTAAATTGTGTTAAGTCTTAAGGTTCTGTTTGAAGCATAGGTATGACCCACTGTGGAATCCGAAGCTTATAAATCCTGCTGTCACAGAATGACCCAAATTTTGGCATTAAAATGTCCAGCTCCCTCATTCAGATGATGTATTTCGCCGTGTTTAAATAAAAAAAAAACACTGCCCATGTTTTATTTATTTATTAATTTTTAAACGCCAAAAATTCTACCTAAAAAAATATGTAAAAAAAGCGATGCACAGAAACAGGAGATGAAAGAAAATATAATAAATCGAAGTTCGATGTTTTGAATGCTAAGAACAAAACCAGGCAACAAAATTAAATTATTTTTGTTTCAAGAATTAAAGCATGTGGTTGTTATGGTGGTTTTCACGCTCGATTTAAACGTGCAATCGGGATTTTTCTGTCAACTGTGTAGTTAGGCATAACTATGTTTCAGAATTATTTGTGTGTTTACTTATTTACTTGTTAATTTGAAACACTAAGAATTCTAAAAAAAAAGAAAAAAAAAGATGTAAAAACGATGCGTAGAATGTAAATATATATATATATATATATATATATATATATATATATATATATATATATATATATATATATATATATATATATATATATATATATATATATATATATATATATATATATATATATATATATATATATATTTATATATATATAAATTAAAAGGCTATATTTTTGGATATACTGCTGTATGAAACTGCCCTAACAGTAATTCTTGAGTAATTCATATTACCTGTGCAAGTTCTTGGCATGTCATTTTTCTGTAGTCCTATTGTTTTAATGTTTTAACGTAAGATGATAATCTTGCTATCATTACCTAGCTGAGATTTAGATTTATCCATAAACGGAATGATTTATTTGAAACTTCTTCTTGATTTTTTTTTTTTTTTAGATTGATAAACATGTAAAAAGGATGATGAAAAAAAATAAAAAGAAGAATGTTTTTATTATTTAAGCGTGATTGAGTCATTCATTTTAAAAAAAAAAATGTAGGTAGTATCAAAATTCAGACTCGGTGAATGGATAGATCTGAAACTAATTAATCTAATTATTTAAATATCTTGTCCTTTCTGGGTATCTTATAACCAAAAGCTTGTCGCAAAATTACATGTTTCATAGGGAATATAAACCTTTTACAATTGATATTAAAAAAAAAAGAAAAACAATTTAACACATTCAAATATTTCACGCAAACTGACTTTAGGATATAAAACAAAAAGTCCAGGGGCACATTTCAACAGACTATTCAAAAACGATGTTTATTGAATTTTATTTGTTTCTAGGAGTCAGAAAGACAAATTCCCATCATTTCAACAAGATGAGGCCAAGATAGAAGGTTGTAAGCTTCCCATTAATAAGGATACTGTACAAGCTATCGTGCCTATGGTGAAGGTATGATTTTATGAGCGTTAATTTTCTAAAAAAAACAAATTTCTATAAATGGGAGTTCTATCTTATTCAAAAAAAAAAGAAATGAAAATCTTCTTCCAAAAAAAAGGAAGAATTCTTCTAAAAACTGTTTCCTTGCTACTATGTCTTCTATTAAAACGATATTTTGTAAACTATGTAAATACTCACAAAAAGGTTCTATCTACACTTCAACGAATAGAACTTGAGTTTTAAAGAACCTTCTCGAATAATTTTCTTGCTTTGATAAAACGGGAATTGAAAGTTATGGAAAGACTATCTCTCTTTTTTCTTTTGATCAAAAAATTAGTCGCTGAAAATAATTTTAATTGTTCTGTAATTATTTATCAAGATTCATCTAAGGACCATATGATTATCAGGTATGAAGGCCTTTAGAGATTTGTCATGTCTGTGGAGGTTCAATGATCAAAATAAAATCAGAAATTGTCAAGAACTGGTATTTGCATTTGATCCAAGAAGAGTCAATTTCCAAAAAAAGTTCTATTTTTTGTATCGTTCATCATAATGGAGTTCATAACCGTTTGCTGATATCTTCTAGAAAAGGTTGATTAGGGGCAAGGGTACTAAGTTCTACTTTCGGGGCCTTTCCCTTGAGTGACGACAGAAAAAAACAATGCAGAATAATAACTGTGCGGTTTTGCAATTCCTTTAAAAAACGTGACCGGACCCCTCTTCACCGGAATGAAATCTAGGGTAGGGTTGTGGGTACTGCAGGACCTTTTGGTCGACCGAATAAAACTCAGATTTGTGTTTGTGGTATTGTTTTTTTTTTTTTTTTGTTTATTTTTTTTTTTTTTTTTTTTTTTGGCAAAGGTGGATTGAATACCTTAAAGAAATTATATATTTTTCCTGCAGTATTAAACAAAATTCTGAAGTAGCAGCTTTTGTTGGCGAGTTCTGAAATAATATAGTTTTTCTCGGCTATGTCCACAATTTTGTCCACTGTTTAAAAATTGAAACATGAAAATTACATAGAAATACTGGAGCATCATTTAAATGGAACTGCCACCCCAAAAAAAGGAGGGCAGAGGTCCACGGATACGACTTAATCCTCAGTTGGCGAGGAAGAATATTCTGTTGAACGAAAAAATACAATCGAGTCGAGTTAAGTATCTGCTTGGATCAAGAATAGCTTGACTGTCAATTATGAGTTTCTGGAAGGAGTGTTCTTAATAGTATCGTATTTTTAGCTGAATAAAGCTGGAATACAGATTTTGAGATTAACAGGTAAAGCCAAAGAGGTATAAATATACGAAAGAAGATTCCCAAAGGAACTGCATAATAGTAGTAATAATACTAAAGTTGTTTAAAATTCTAAAAAATATCATCGCGCACATGTTTTTCTTGTAACTAGTTAACGGATTTTTTAGCTTTAAAACTAAGACCCGATTAATGTGGAGAATGATAGAACACTTAAAATAAACACTTGGTTAATTCAAGAACATCTTTTTTTACTAATGAAAATATTGTATAAAGTCTAATATTGTAATAACTTCTTCTCGTGTACACTAAGCGTTTTAGCCCGCTTGGAACTTGCCAAAAAGAAGTCCCTGGGACCTCCGGTTGAAAGGAGACTTTGTGCAAGCCATGGCCCATACTTGTTTCTACATGGTTTCTTGCACTAGGTAATATTCTTCTATCAAAAAGAGTCGACACCCTTCACATGAAGTTTGAAACCCATTACCTACAACTCATTATATATTCATGCCTACAAGTATTATTCTACAGTGGGGATGTAATTCGTAATAAATAACTAGGAAGAGGCTATTCAGCATGGAAAAGCCCACCAAAACGAACAGAACCCAGAAGAAAAATCTATTAATCACGATGCTGTGTCGTCTACTAGGAGTGCGATGGGGTCATGAATCATCGTAGTTGACTTGACTACAGTCAAGTCAAATACAGTTCGCACTGTAGTTCTGGAAAGGTTAGGATCTCAAAAAGTTCGCTTTTTTGCCAGTAAGGCAGTTGTCAGATTGTTAGGAAAGCTTTCAAAGGAGCTTATATGGAGTCCATTTTGCATACCCTTTGACCAGCTTTGTCAAAAACTCAAAATCCGTAAGTGACTGTTCTAGTACCGTTAATTGACTGCGCGTTGACTCAGTCACAGGAGCAACAAAAAGTCAAGTAGTTGTCAATTGTAAAACGATCAGATTAGATATTGCTATTGAGGGCAAAATGCTTGAAGTTGACTGTAATTCAACTGTAGTCAACTAAAGTCCATGGTCGGAACGTACTCGAGGCTATAAGTCCCTTGAGGGGTGCTACTCCTCAGGATTACCCTGCAGTGCTGTTTGCAATCACGATTCCGGTTAAGTAAACTCGGGAAAGGGCCACCTCAATGCCACTACGAGCTCACACAAGCAGGGGTTATTTTTTTATTTTTTATTAACAAATGAGTCACAAAAAAACACCACATAGAAATCTCCATATAATGCATCTTCAGCCTTTATACCCAGCCTATCCTTCTTCAGGGCATTTAACACTAATTACTATTATTGATAAAACTACAACATTGGTACTCATGAATAAGTGAAGTACGAATAGAAATGAAAAGAAAACCTACATAAAACGAGCAAAATTATCTTATGTGAAACATCAAACCCAACATGAGCAGCACATGCTTTGGATGAAAAAATTAAATCTAAAACGAATTGAAATTGTATTGAACGATGAAGCCAAAAACATAATTTACCACAAATAATGATGGTGTTTTCTCTTCTCAATTCCCTCAAAAGGCTAGAATTTCAGATAAGCTTTGTTGGAAACTACTTGAGCGCTGCTCAAACTACCAGGAATCTATTTTCTTATATCAACATATTCATATTAATCAATGTATATACTTTTACCAGTCTAATTTTTATCTGTATTTTTATGAATGTTTATGTTCTTTTAAATATATTCCATTCAAGCGTATAGAAAATCAACTGGCTAAGTTAAAATTTAAGTTAAGCTATTTAATTATTTTTCTTTAAAGCGCAAATGATACACTAGTAACCCGGAATATGTTTGGGGTGCATCCACCATACTTATTTGTATCCCTCCACATAAACCATTCGTTACAATTCATTTAGTTATTCTGTTTTAGAAAGACCTGGTGCCTTCAATGCTTTTTTCATTCTAAATCTATTTCTTTTTAATCGATCGGAAAAAACTATTAGCTGTTCAAAGCTTACAATGTAGGTATTTTCGAAGATTACACTGCCTGTACAGGACAGTTTAATTGGGAAAATCCTTTTTTTTTACAGTGAAACACACACACACACACACACAAATCTTTGGAACACAGTGAAACACAAAAAAAAATCTGCTGAAGACAGTTGCTGTATATGTGACGGAAATATCCAGATTTTTTTTTGTGTTTCACTGTCGAATAAAAGGATTTTTTCTATTGAACTCTTATTTATACGTAAAAACTTCAATTTAAGCAATCTATTTAGTTTTCAGTAAAGTGCAAATGGGACTCTTTTTATTTGTTTGCGCATTGATAAAACAGATGAAAATTTTGAGAATGATTTCGGAAGTGTGAGCGATGCCGCCAAGGCCTTCAAATTTAGCTTTTTTTTAAACTAAGCCATGATTTAGCTCATTACTGTGCATAACAGAAAGCCTGCAGGAATGCTGTAAAATTTCACAGCTTCATCTCTGGTCATTTGCTGAAATTCTAAGATCCACGCTGTTTGTTTTGCAATCTTTTTTCCATTTTTATTTCGCATTTTGCGGCATATAAGCTCTATTTTAGCCTAATTACTTAGAAAAAGATTTAGTGATCTGTCAAAAGAGATGTGTTATTTACTCTGTATAAAATCATATGTTCCTTTTGAGTGGAAACTATTAGTTTCTTTTTTTTCAGTATAATATACAACTGTCCTTTCTATCATCTCATTGCTTATGAGTGTTCCGGATGCGTTTTTTTTCTATTATTTTTTTTTTCTATAAAATAATAAAAAATGAACCATGAATTTTTCTTAGACAAAAGAGATAGTAAACACCGCTGTTCTCACTGGTCATCCAGTTGCAAGGTCACTCAAAGTCTTCATGGTTTCAGAAGCTGGCCAAGTAGCCGATGTAACCTTACAAGCCTCTTGCACTTCGTTTGATGAAAGTATACTTAAGGTGAGCTTGGATATTAATTTGTTATAAATTTTTTTCGACTGGATTTAACAACCCTCCAAGCCCTTGCTTCTTTGCGAAAGAATGATTTATGAAAAGCTGACGAATGAGCGGCAGAATCCCGGTCATTTGAGGTTAGATGCAGAATTGGAGGAGTAATTTTAGCTGAAGAGAATGTTGACATTTTCTTTTGTAGGTGATCCTGGGATCGGGCAAAATCTAATCCGAAAGGCAATTTTGATGCTTGACGGAAAATCGTTGGACGTATCCAGGCCATTGGGATTTTTTTTATCTGACTTGGTCCGTGATAACTCGAATGAACTTTTTCTTCGGGATTATTTGAGCCGTTACGATTTGAAGTATCAACAATGAGAAATTTTTGCCGTTGTTAGGTATTACGTTGAGCTTGGTTGACACCACGGTCAGTTTTTAAAGTGCTACAATTGCCCAGATCTGCGTGCTATACAGCGATTGATTTTTGCTGCTATAGTCAAAAACTGCCAGCAATAGTGCTAAAATAGCACTTTCATGCTACAGGTGGCAACTCTGAGCACTTGTTATAGTACTACACATAGTAAAATAGTGCTAAAATAGCACTTTCGTGCTACTGGTGGCAATTCTGACCTTGAGAGGGTATTATGATAATATGCAGAGTCAACGGATTTGCATACTCAACTTAGATAATATGCAAAATCAACTGTCTAGTGGCTGTCATTAGCCAATAGTATCAGAAAAAGAAAATAGATAAAAATACTACGTTGGGTGTCCAGAAAACCCCCTTGGTGAATTTCGCTAAACCAGAATTGGTTTACGTTTGTAATTGTATATATCAATAAATTATACATGGGCCTAATATCTTAACCGGCCATTCCTGTTTCAAAACAATTCTGAAGGATTGACTACTGTTTTTATTTACATTTGCTACAATTTTTCTCTGTTGTCGGATGGGAAGGGTTGTAGAATGTAAAGGATGTCAAAATACTTATCCATAAATTTTGGAGTTACTCCTGAGTCAACCCACACGGATTAAACCACATAGGTTTTACTTGGCGTTAAGATTAATGGGTATAAAATTAATGTTTCGAAATCCTTCGGAACTAAAGGGAAATCCACTGAAGAGATAATTAAGTTAATAAATTAATTAAGGTAAAAAATTCAGGCGCAAATAGATTCGACATCAAAATTGTAGAGGTCGAGCTTATGACAATGCCGCAACAATAGCTAGTGTCCACACGGGAGTACAGACACGTGTAAAAGTCATCACATGAAAAATACGATTCATTCCTCTTAGTAAAATTCCTAAAGCTCATGCTGCTTGTTTTTCTATAAATTCGACTACTTCTTTTCGAAATTATTCAGTAAGCGCTCGTTTCCTTTTCATGATCTACCCATTGATGGAACGGGCTTACTGCTGCAACTGCTCAAGGAACAAAAGTGTTTCTCGAAATGCGATGGATTGACACACATGAAGTTGTTGAACTGATGAAAACTTTCGAAGGCAACAATGGAATTATCGAATGCAACACAATCACTCACGTTTAGTCCCATCTTGGTTTTGGGGGTCATTTGTCTCGAAGTCCCTCGAGAGACCAACGACACATAAAGATATTAGCAAACAAAAAGGCTTGACATTTCACTAATTTACTATTAAAATAGGTACACTGCAAACACACTTTAAGAACGCCTGAGAAAATGTTATCTGAGAGGGACTTCGGTTCGGCAAAAATCTACCCTGGGTAGAACCTCTGTCACTGTAGCCAGGTCTCTAGTTAAGGACATGCTATAGCTCAAATACTATTTCATGTGTCTTATTTATGGACATTTGCTGAATAACCAGGTCATTAATTTGGTTAAATGACAAAGTGATCTGGGTATTCAAAATTATGGCTGCTCCGAATTGAATCCAAAGATTCAGGGGTTCTATCCAAATTCAAGGTTTCCAAAATGGCTTTGTGTTATTATGGAACTTTTTCCAAGTTTTGATGGGGTATGCTATCTAAAATAAAGGCGTTATCTTTCAAAGATGAGCCTTAACTTTTATGTAGAGATAATGCAAGATTACTGCCAAACAATCCGTATTTTAATGAAAGATAGCTTGAATGAATGCTTTTAGGTCATCCGGGTTGCAGTGATAGCTAGCAACCTAGTAAGAGACGGTCGCGTCCAATGTTAAGAAATGTAAAAACCCATAACTCCTAAAAAAAAGAGTCAGATACAAACAAGAAGTCCACCATTAGAATCGCCTTGTCCGAAACTTTCTGCCCTTGGCTTGAACCGCGAGGGAAATATATTGGCTTGAAAATCAAGAAAAGTGGCATCTACTGCAGCATTCTGCCTAAATAGCTTCTTTTTTTTTCTTTTTTTCTTCCACAGATAGCTTGGCACTGGAATACCGTTGAGGGTTGTTCAATTGCTCATTTTAAAGGAAATTGTTGGGGTTAAAAACATTTATAAATTAAGACAAATTATTTATAAAATAGAATCAATTTTTTTATGAAAAAATGCATATTTCATGTTAAAGATTGATCAATGACGTCATAATCGTAGGATGTAGCCATGTCATTTATTACTATTCCAATTAAGAAAAAGCCATAGGCTTTTCCTGTTTGTAATTTTATCATACTGCGGTCACTAGACTCTTGGCATCCTTTTGTATTGACGCATGACGTCATAATATATAAAGGCATATATAATATGTTACAACCATAAATGACGTCACACAAAACAAAGAAGATTATTCTGTTGAATATCCCTCGTTATAAAATCATGATGACTTCACTGAGAAAATTGCACAAACGCCCCCCTCCGCATAAAAATGTGAATTGATGCAACTGGATATAGGCCTATTCTGTCAGGATTTCATGTGATATAATTTTCGAAGCAATGATATTTCTTATGTAATGACAGTGCACATCTCATATAATGACAGTGTTAAGTAAGGAGTAACATCAAAACTGAAAACGAAATGGAAGGGGCAACTCCTTTCTTATACGTAATCTTATATGATTTTTTACGTCAAGTCACTCATTACGTCATATATGGTTATTCTTGTCGAAAAATAAACGTGTATAAATATTCCATTCACTTTTTACGTTATATATTATAAAATAATACGAGAAAATTTAGTCCCTTTGTATCTTTACAACTTTATATTCGTTCTTTATTATAACAACCCGGATTCACATATATAGTTATGAGAGGCAGCGTGGCCGAGTGGTCCAAGGCACTGGTGTTAGTCACCAGTCTCTTTTGAGGTGTGGGTTCAAATCTTACCGCTGGTATACGATTATGATTTATGTACAAAAATCAAATATCTTTGAAAAGACTGTAGTATGAAAAGACATCAAAAATGCAGTTTTTAGTGGAAAAATTTATTCTCTTTTAGAAATAATTTATTTTACTCGTAGTTACAAAAGATTTTTAACCCAATTAATTTCCTTTAAAATGAGCCATTGAAAAACTCTCTACGATGTTCCAGTGCCAAGCTATCCGTGGAAAAGTATCTGTGGCAAGCTATTCTTCATTACTTTAGAAACTAATTTAGGGAATATATTTTAGACCCCGGTGCCGCGCCGGCGGATCGACCGAACGCCACCGACGAGACGCCCGATCGAACGCCGCCGAAGTGTCGTAACGCCGCCGGCAAGCCGCAGGCCCGCCGCTGCCGGAAGAGGCGGCGGCATTCGGTCGACTTTAAATTAATTTTGCGGCAATCTTTTATTGCGTCAACCGTAAAGTCGGGGCTTTTCCTTCTCGTGTGGTTTAGTATTTCGATCTTCCTGATTAGAAATCAAGCAGGGCTTGTACTATCCCCGAATTTTTGGGTATTTCCCCGAAAATCTATGCGTCACCCCGAAAAAAATTTGGTTCCCCGAATCCCCAAAAATCACGCAATCACCTTGCCACCGTAGCGATTTATCACCAGTGACTTTCCCTGCCAAATATTACTTTGCATACCATAATTCTTCACTACTCTCTTATTCGTTAATTTTTGTTTCTTTGTTACTTTGCATAAAAACCAGACAGATGCAATATGTAATTGCAAATATTGCAATATACACAGTTCTTCAAATGTTGACAAAAAGTATCATCTTTATGAAATGAGTTTAAATCATTTCGAATAAATTTTTCCAATCGCTATTTCTTACATCTTTCATAGTCAAGAATTTTATTTTCAAGTTGAATAGAATTATAGAACACATTCACTGCTATACAGCTTCAGTCTTTAGTTGGATTTTGAAATTGATAGCCGACAGATTGTGTCTACAGCTGAATTGTAAGTTTGCAGAATTTGTTTTTCTTTTGCTGTTTTTAGATAAGATTTTTTTAATATTTAATACTCAATTGTTGAACGCCTGATAGAAAATGCAATCTTCTTTCTGAAACATTTTTACCCCCCCCCCCCCCCAAAAAAAAAACCTATTGAGACAAAATTTAGCTATAGACAAAGCTATGTACAAGGTTGGGGAATTAAAGATTGAAACGGAAGTTACCCCAAAAATATGATTCATAAATAAATTGTAAATTATTGCCTATAGGGGCTATTATTTTTAAATGATAATACAAAATTTTTTTTTTATTGAAAGCAGGGATGCCAAAAAGATTATTTTTTTCATTTAAAGTGGAGACAGAAGAAAACTATATCAAAGTCCCTGGGAAACCATTGAAATATTTTGATAGACCCAGGGCCCCTCATTGGGACTTGTTCATTGTCTTGCGTATTTTGCAATTTTTCATAGGCTACTGGCCTAATTTGACTTTTGTGTGTGCTCCATTTTAATTAGATTCTTTGGATCTTATTGAATGCCATGGCGAATCTATGACTCAGTTTTCCAATAATTTGAGGTATATCTGAATAATTTCGACATTTTTGTTGTTGTCTTTGTACCCCTTTACACATACCCTCAATTTTTTTTTCAAGGAACACTAAGCTGTTTAACGTTATTTTGTGTGTTTGTTTGAACCATATAGTGACCTAGTTATTTATTAAGTAAATTATTTTTCTAATGTAAAGCTGAGGCGGTATCCTATCAAGGTGGTATCCAGAGAGGGGGGGGGGGGTAATACATGTAAATGATAATATCTCGAAATTTTTTTATTGAAAGCAGGGATGCCAAAAAATTATTTTTCTTTAATTTAAAGCAGAGACGGCATCTTATTAAGGTGGTATCCAGAGGGGGGGGGGGGCTATCATATTTAAATGATAATACCTCGATTTGTTTTTTGAAGAAGGGATGCCAATAAGTTAATAATTTTTTTTATTTAAAGCAGAGACGGTATCCTATCAAGATAGTATCCATAGGGGGGTGGGCATAGGGAGTTATTATATTTAAGTGATGGTACTATCATTTTTTTTTATTGAAAGCAGGGATCCCAAAAAGTTTAAAAGTTGACAAAAATTAAAAGGATTTCCGTGAGTTATGCTTGATACAGAACTTGTATGGTTTTATCGTCCAAACGGAAAGGGACATATGCGTCCAACCCGTTTTTTTTTCTTATTGATGAAACGGGTTTACTTTGAAAACATTCATTCATAAGTACGAGTTGGTATGACGACAGCGATATCGACATCCCCACCTAATATTGCGCTCGAGTGACAATGCCGCCCTTGGTCCAGTGCCCAAGTTACAATAAAAGGTCAGGTCATAATAAAAGCTTTCAATTCGGGAGGTTCAAGGAGGAGTCTTTGACAGTCTTATGACCTCTGGGTACTAGATGTTGCAACGTTCTTACGTATCTACAGTGGTTTAAAAATTTGATAACCCCACAAATGATTACCAAAAATATGCACAAATATAACAAATGTAACGTTTGGAATATTATACCACTTTTTTCAAGGCTTTGAATAAAAGCAAAAAAGGCTAAATACCCCTAACTATGCTTGAAAAATATTTTAAAAAGCACCTCTTTGGAGATTTCCATGGAAATGACCATAGCAGAGGCTTTGAGCCTGGGTGAGGATCAAAGAGGAGTCTTTAAGTATTTTGACCACACGTGACTTATTGTTGCGACTTTCTTAAATTTGGTAATTTTTGTGAGCATTTGGAAATCAAAGCTTAAACTTAATAACTGCTACAAAGTGTCCTAACATTTTGCTTGGATTAAAAGTGATGAACTAGGGAGAAAATCTCAACATCTTCCTGGAGCTACTTCAGTCTGCATATTATTTTATTTAATTACATTTAAAACGGACGAGCTCTTCATTTTTTACCTAAGATAAGAGCTGGCACTTCATTTTTCTTCATACCGAATAAATCATTAGGTGTTTTTTGTTTCATTGTAATTGAAGTGTTCTCATGTGAAGTGTTCATCATGTATTTTTCAATTTGATAAATTTACTCCTTTTAGATGCAGTTTATAATTTGACTGATATTAGGTATTTATTAGTTTATAATTTGGAATGAATCCCCAAAAGAAAAAATGAATAATATCCAAAAGAGCAGCCAAAAGCAATAAAAAAGCAGCAGTTCAGCCTTAGCCTACATGACATAATATGACAGACTACATGACATACTACATGACTACATGACAGAATATATTATATTCTATAAAGAAGCAAAAAAAAAACTTTAAAATGCATTTTTTTAAAATTGTTATTTAAAACCAGTTTTTAATACAAGAAGGCTTTTTAGGAATCCAAAAGAGCGAAAAAAAAACAAACAATAAATATCAAAGTTGCCCATTTCAACTTTTTGAAAGGTGACAGAACAGATATAGGCAAAGGGCATTATGAAAAAATTTAGCTTCTAAGTTCAAATTTATGTTCAAAGTTTTTACCCGGATAACTGACAAATTTTGTGATACAGTATTTCAAGTTTTGTATGCAGTAATGCTTGATGAAAAAAAACTACTAATTTTGATAATTATTTATGTTAAGAATACATAGCTAATAGATACTTCAACTATTATTATGCAAAGGTTCTATTATTATGCAAGGCAAGGGTTCACTCGTATTATGCAAGGGTTCTGAAGCGCCACAGCCATTTCGTTTCTACCAGATTTCTACTTCTCTTGATAAATAACAAAGAAGATAAGTTTCAAGTCAGCGACTTGTGAATTTTTGAACTCATGAATAGGCTCGAATCTGTTGTAAATTTAGACATAGACATAGACATAGGTTTATTAAGATCGAACAGCGTAGCCATGGCTAATTTATGTCGTCTTTACAACAATATGGGGAAAAAAAAATATACAAATAACACTATAATAACACTATAAGAACACTAACACGTGAATACAAATAACACTAAGTCTTGTATGCTTCTACGAAAAAGAGGACAAACGTGTTTTTGTAGCGGTTGTAGCTTTGACTGGTATCTGGTTCTTTGGTTAACAGGAGCATCGGGTGGGAGGATCAGTCTGTGATGGGGCGAAGATAGCAGTGACTTGCCGAGGGACATGATCAGTGATAATCGTCTGTCGCTGAGAGATTCAAGGTTCAGTTCTTGCAAGAGTTTGTTGTTGTCGCCACTTCTGTTACCAACGATTATGTTAACAGCTCGTTTCTGCAAAGATTCAAGGTCATCACAAAGGTAGTGGGTGCTCTGGAGAAAAGATCCCCAGACAGCGACGGCGTATTCGAGTAGAGGTCTCACATACGTAATATAGGCATTTTTTAGGCTTTGAGTGTCGCAGCCAAACCTGCGCATCAGGAATAGGGTCTGAAGTGATGCATTGCCAGCCTTAATAACCTTCTCCACGTGTTCGGTGAATGTGCAGTCCATCGATAATGTGACTCCGAGGATTTTTGCAGATGGAACAACAGGGAAAGGGACTTCCGGGAATTCCAGATCACGTTTTAAGGGGCAAAATCTGAGGATCATTGATTTATCTGCATTCAGTGTCAGCTTGTAACGTTCACAGTCCTCAGAGAAGGATGCCAGAAGGGTCTCGCTGAACTGACGTTCGATTACACCTTCTCTCACGAGGTATTTGAGGACAAATAATAAATCGTCGACGAATTTGAGTCGCTCTTCGAAATTCTGAAGGAGGAAGTTGATGAGGGAGATAAATATGAAACCAGCAAGTCTTGTACCCTGAGGGGCTCCACAGGTAAGTTTAGACCAGTATGAGATCAAGTCACCTTCAAACAATGGAAATACACACTGCATTCTGTCCTGAAGGAAGCTCATCACTAATGCAAGAGACCACTTCTGTGCACCCATTGCTCGCATATTTTTTGCTGCCGTAAGATGACAAATCAGGTCAAATGCCTTCGTGAAATCGGTGAGAGCTAGGTCGATGAAGGTACTGCCCTTGTCAAGCCACTTAAAGATAATGTCAACTAGGTGCACGAGGTATATCGAGGTATTGCAACCTTTTAGGCCACCATACTGGTAACGGTCTATGTTTTCCCGCGTTTGCTTGAGCAATTCACGCAGGATGAATGACTCGGTGACTTTTGCAAAGGTAGATGTGATTGATATCGGTCGTAACTCGTTGCAAGATTTGGGTATTTTAGTCTTCGGTATAACGCGCACAAATTCGCGTTTCCAGTACGACGGGAAAGTTGACTGGGTAAAAAATTCTCTGATGATGTGTCCAAGCGGCATGGCCAGGAAAAGAGAGAATTCCCGTATTAACCTTATAGGCAGCTCTTCAGGGAAAGAGCTACTGGATGGACTCAACTTGTTCAGCTCTTTGGAAACTTGATACTCAACTATTTTAATTTCACCTTCGTCAGGGCATATTGACAGTAGATTCTCATATTTCAGTGTTAGTTGGGGCAGGATGTACAAATGTCAGTGAAGTAATTGTTGACGTCATTTGCACTCACAAGTGACCCATCATCATTCAGAATACAGATACTGGATGATACTGTTTTTCCAGCAATCTGCCTTACTAGATGGTGCCATTTACAGGGATCCTTTTTTATTTCAGGGTCCGAAAGGGATTTTCCGAAGGACTTTCTTGCCTCGCGACAAAGGCTAACGATTTTGTTTCTTAATAATCGTAACGACGTTCCGTCACCACTTGACTTCCTTACAGTGGTTTTTTCGCGAATCAGCTGTTTTATTTTTGGAGTGATCCAGGGCTTGGCAGATTCGCTCACGACAAATTGCTTTTCCGGGAAAACTTCAAAGTATTTGTAGTAGAGTAGGGACTGAAATATTTCTGCTTTCCTGTTGACATCGCTTTCGTTGTATACTTCGCTGAAGCAGTGAGTACCGACCCACATTCCGTACGTATTAATAGCAGACTTCGTGATAGGTCTCCGGAGTACTTTTATTTTCTTAAGCTTCCTGATTTCCCTTTTTGCCTTCATCAGCAGAGTGTGATGGTCCGATTTGCCTAATGGCCCGTTCGAAGACTCGTCTTTGTAATATGGAGCAAGGTTTGTAAGAATAAGGTCAAGGGTGCTCCCGGTCACATGGGTGGGTATCTTGACCACTTGTGACATACCCAGCGTATTAGCAAGCCATTGTTTCTTTGTTTGGTTGAAGTCACCAGCTATTATGAAGCCCGGGCGGCTATACCACTGACGTAATGTGTCTAACGTAAATTGAAGGTAGGATACCAGAAGCCGTCTTTTCTTGGCGCTTTCAGGGTAGTAGATACTTGTGAAAGTGATGCAAGAGACATCTCGTGGTAAATGTTTTGGCTTGCATAATGCCCAGATCGCTTCATGGTTAGGGTCGTTGAAGTTATCTAAATATTTGCAGGGGATATCATCGCGTACATACAGGGCAACACCTCCGCCGATCCTGTCTGTTCTAGTGTTCAAGAAAACCTTGTATTTTTTGCCCCGCCGCCGCCGGTCTTCCCTCATCGGCGCGGCGCTGGGGTCTAATATATTTGAACATTAGTGGGGGGGGGGGTTAAAGCTTAGCGGGTCTGCAAGTAAAATGTGTTAGGTACAATTTCTCGTGCAAAAGTGATTCAAAGGGTACTTGATATCCGGGTTGCAGCAGTAGCTAGCAACCTAGTTAGAGCCGATCACGTCCAATGTTAAGAAATATAAAAACCCATAACTCCTAAAAAAAAGAGTCAGATCTAAACAAAAAAATACACCATTAGAACCGCCTTGCCCGAAACCCCTGTATAGGAAACTTTCTGTCCCTTGGCTTGAACAGCAAGGGAAATATATTGGCTTGAAAATCAAGAAAAGTGGCAGCTAGTACATTCTGCCTAAATGGCATATTTTTTTTTTCTTTCTTTTCTACTGATAGCTTGTTACTGGAAGATTGTAGAGAGTTGTTCAATGGCTCATTTTAAAGGAAATTAAATGGGTTAAAAATTTTTTGTAACTAAAATACGTTATTTTTAAAAGATAATAAATATTATCACTAAAAACTCCATTTTTGATGTCTTTTCATACTGCAGTCTTTTCAAAGATATTTAATTTTTGTACATAAATCATAATCGTATACCAGCGGTAAGATTTGAACCCACGCCTCCGAAGAGACTGATGGCTAACACCAGCGCCTTGGACCACTCGGCCACGCTGCCTCTCATAACTATATATGTGATTTTACATTAAAGGACGAACAATAATTAATAGCGACTGAAAATTTAAAATAGATTTTATTTTAGTTTTCGGTTTTTCTGGGCTTATCCGGGTTACAGCGGTAGCTAGCAACCTTGTAAGAGACGATCACGTCCAATGTTAAGAAATATAAAAACCAATAACTTCAAAAAAAAAGTCAGATCAAAACAAAAAGTACACCATTAGAACTGCCTTGTCCGAAACCCCTATATAGAAAACTTTCTGTTCCTTGGCTTGAACAGCAAGGGAAATATTTTGGCTTGAAAATCAAGAAAAGTGACAGCAACTACAGCATTCTGCCTAAACGGCATCTTTTTTTTTTCTTTTTTTTCTTTCTTCCTTTTTCTCACTGGAACATCGTAAAGAGTTGTTCAATGGTTCATTTTAAAGGAAATTAATGGGGTTAAAAAGTTTTTGTATTTAAATCAAATTATTTTTTAAATAGAATCATTTTTTTTACGAAAAACTGCATATTTCATGTTAAAGATTGACCAATGACGTCATAATCGTAGGATGAAGCCAGGTCGTCGCTTACTATTCCAATTAAGAAAAAGACATAGGCTTTTTCTTGTTTGTAATTTTTTTTATTATAATTTGGGAGATTATTTGTTAACTGAAACCAGAATAATTCTTGAAAATTTTAATCTGGGTTGCAGCGGTAGCTAGCAACCTAGTAAAAGACGATCACTTCCAATGTTAAGAAACATAAAAACCCATAACTCTTAACAGCATTCTGCCTAAACGACATCTTTTTCATCTTTTTTCTTCCACAGATAGCTTGGCACTGGAACATTGTAGAGAACTGTTCAATGGCTCATTTTAAAGGAAATTAATGGGGTTAAAAACTTTTTGTAATTGAAACAAATTATTTTTAAAATATAATCATTTTTTTTATGAAAAACTGCATATTTCATGTTACAGATTAATCAATGATTATATTAAAAAACGAATTATAGCCTATAGTAATTGAACTACAAAGCACACCATTAGACAAATATTAAGAAGGGGTTGGGTTAATTATAGATGGGCATTATTTAAGTTAAATCGGTATCTAGGCTGTGGAGATGGCTGAAACCTGGTAAAGAATAAACCATAGCATATTTTGGATTTAGTCAGCTGCCTGATTCTTAAAAGGTCGTCTCTTACTATTCCATATAAGAAAAAGCCATAGGCTTTTTCCTATTTGTATTCTGGGGTTGCATCCGGGTTGCAGCGGTAGCTAGCAACCTAGTAAGAGACGATCACCTCCAATGTCAAGAAATATAAAACCCCCCAACTCCTAAAAAAAGAGTCAGATCAAAACAAAAAGTACACCATTAGAACCGCCTTGTCCGAATCCTCTATAAAGGAAACTTACCTCCCTTTGGCTTGAATAACAAAGAAAATATATTGGCTTGAAAATCAAGAAAATTGACTTTTACCACGTTATTCTCCACAAACGGGATATTTTTTTCTTTCCGCTTTTTCTTTCTGCTCAGCTAGCTGGGCACTGGAAAATCATAGAGAGCTGTATAATAGCTCATTTTAAAGGAAATTGCAACATCTAGTCACTTTTGTATTTAAAAATAAAATATAATAAAGAACGACCTTTTACCTATACTAAATTTTATACACCACTTAATTATAGTATATTTACAGTAAAGAACGATCTCTCATGCATAGTAACTGATATATGGTGGTTCCAGGGGTAGTTACTTGTGGTTTGTCTCTTACTATTTCAAAGAAGAAAAAGCCGTAGGCTTTTTCCTGTTTGTAATGATATAGCATAAAACGAATTCCAAGTTGTAACTGACGTCATCCTGGTTGTCAAATTAGGTAATTAATTTCATCTAATTTTGTTTTAAAAATAATTCCCACACAGCGATTCGAACCCAAGCCAATTAATTGAAAGCCAACTATCCCAAACCACTAGACCATATGAGATGTATATAGAAAGCTAATTAATTGTTTTATGATCTCTTATAGCATAAATTTCATCGGATATAGCTGAAACCTAGTAAAGAACAAACCACGGCACATAGTAACTATTTATAATAATCCGGGTTGCTGCGGTAGCTAGCAACCTAGTAAGAGACGATCACCTCCAATGTTAAGAAATATAAAACCCCCCAACTCCTAAAAAAAGAGTCAGATCAAAACAAAAAGTACACCATTAGAACCGCCTTGTCCGAATCCTCTATAAAGGAAACTTACCGCCCTTTGGCTTGAATAACAAAGAAAATATATTGGCTTGAAAATCAAGAAAATTGACTTTTACCACGTTATTCTCCACAAACGGGATATTTTTTTCTTTCTTTTCCACAGATAGCTTGGCACTGGAACATCGTAGAGAGTTGTTCAATGGTTTTATTAAAGAACTTACAGTTCAATTCTAATTTCTCCAGAGAAAAAAAATCTTCCATTTCAGTTCTTAATTTCACAGACACAAAGAAATTTAAAGTTCTCTTCTGAATTTTCTTAGATATCATTTAAGATCAATCGTTTCCACAGCGTGATTTGAACTCAAATCCTCCTTAGCTGAAAGACAAGTTCATATCCACAGGACCGTGATAACTTATAATATAAATACATCATTCAGTTTATGGTGTCTAAGATTTCTAACAACGATTTCTACTAACCTTCATGCTTTTTGTTTTCTATTTTAAGGTTTTGAAATTGTTGTAATCTCTTGTCAAAATATATAAGAATATTTTTGCAATTTCCAGCTTTTTGCTCTTTAAGCAATTAAATGTACTTCTCCATATTTGAAAATTTTCAATTTTTCATCATAAGTGTGACAAGTTTGACAACGTCATTACAATGCTGAGTTATATAAAAATGGCGTCACTCACATGAATATTTTTATCCTGAAAAAAAGGCTCTTGCCGAATTTTCTCAAATTTCTGACCTATCTAATTAGAAATGGCAAAAACCCTAAAAAGTTTGGGTTTTTCTATTTTTTGTCAACGGAATGGTGAATTATTTAGAAATCTAACCCTAGAACAAATTAGAAAGACAATAGATGCCTTGTCAGCAAAGACTTTACTGAATTTGATTGTTCACTAGTATACGTGACCACTCACGGAAACTACCCCGACAGACCTGCAGCATTCGACATGATGTATGACAGCGAATCCGTTATAGAGCCTTTTTATGCCGCCGACCAATTTTTAGGGAAACCAAAATTTTCATCTTTGATGCGTGCAGAGGGGCTAATAAAGATAAGGGTAAGATTGTAAATTAAATTAAAAAAAACACACATTGTGCCCACATCGTTCTTTACTTAGGCAGTGCTAGCGCGCTACCTATGATACCATTTAGTCTAGCGGTTTAGGATAATTAGCTTTCAACTGACCGGCTCATGTTCGAATCTCGGCTTGGAAATTATTTTTAAAACTTAATCTTAAGAAATTGATTAACTAATTTGATATGAAATGGATTATTTAAAACAGGGCCTTGTCAGAATCCAGGGGTTTTTCTTCCCATAATGTAAACATTGACGTTCCAACTGCTGCCCGCTTGGAAACAGGGCCTTGTCGGAATCCACGGGCGTGTCTCCCAATGTTAATATTGACGTAACATCTGGCCATTTAAAACAGGGACCGGTTGTTTTCCGGAGGCGTTTCTTCCCTGAATTATTTGACATCCTAGTTACCCTCTATTATTCCTTTATCCTTCTATGTTTACATTTAAAACAGGGATACGTTTAAAATCTTTCTACATCTGTATTTAAAGGTATTAAAAGTCAAGGGCTCGTACAAGGAACTAAGCCATTACATAGAAGAAGTGTCAAGTAGACTCTGTCGTAATAATAGTCAAGACTTCATTTACGGTGATAGCAATATTAGAGTTTCTGTGGATGAAAATACAATAATACAATTATTTGGTGAGAGCCTTGATAAGGTAGCTAACATCAGGGATGTATACGGTACCCCACAATGCATTGTGACAGTTGTGAGCAGATAAAGACAAAATACCAATTGAAGAGTCTAAGATCCCTTTCAAATAAGAAAGGTTTTGATGTAATGATGGCCACGATTTTAGAACACCTACAACAGGACATACCCAAAGATGACAGAGAACAACTAATTCAATGTACAGGTTGGAAAGAGGATGTCATAGATTCATTCTTTGTCTGTGATTACTGTGCTGGGAAAATGTTGAAAAGTCAGGAGAATGTCCGATCAGTATTAAATAACCTTCATATAGACTGTACACCGGAATGTATAAAGTGTTTAAATAATTTTGAAATGGCAATGATTCGATTTGTAATGCCTTGTCTTACGATCGTCAGATTAGGGCAAGTAACTGCATTGAAGAGACCTAGAACAGAACTTGTTGACGCTCTTAAGGGGAGAATAGTATATCTACCTGTTGATGTGCAAGCAAATGCAGATATTCAGCCTGAAAAACTTCTTAACATTGATAGTTTTGTAGTCATTGTCAATGGTCAGCCTACTTACAACAAGAATGTTTGGACTGCACTAATAGATCTGAGAAAAGTCCATGAAGCACTGTTGTGGTTAAGAAAGAACAACAGTCTCTATAAAACAATACATGCATACACCCTAGAAGATTTAAATAAAATACTTGAAGCACGTCTTGCTGAAAAAGCGGTTGGTGTTGATAATTTACCTGAAATACCGGAAGCTGCAATCCTTCAGAAACTGACAGAAAGTGCAAAATTTACATTGGTTGAACATTTTTCTGTCCAGCCTCTCAATTCAGCGGTTCCAAAAGACTTCATTGACGATTTTAAGCAGATGAAAGATCTTGGATGAAAGATTCTCTTATTACGTCATATATGGTTATAATTACAACGTCATTCATCAACCTTGTACACGAAAATGCAGTTTTTTGTCAAAATTGATTCTATTTTTAAAACTATTTTATTTTTAATTACAAAAAGCACTAGATGCAGCAATTTCCTTTAAAATGAACCAGTATACAGCTCTCTATGATTTCCCAGTGCCCAGCTAGCTGAGGAGAAAAAAAACGGAAAAAAAAGAAAGAAAGATGCCGTATATAGGCCTACAGAATATTGTGGTTGAAGCCACTTTTCTTGCTTTTCAAGCCAATATAATTTCCTTGTTGTTCAAGCCATGAGGCATTAAGTTTTCTATATAGGGGTTTTGTACAAGAAGGTTCTAATAGTGTACTTCTTGTTTTGATCTGACTCTATTTTTAGGAGTTATGGGTTATTTTAGTTTTTACTATGGGGCGTGATCGTCTCTTAGTAGGTTGCTAGCTACCACTGCAACCCAATTTCTGCAACCCTGCTTCTTCAATTTCGCTTCATTTCGCTACACTGGATTATTAAGTTTTCTTATTTAAAAAAAGATTCTTGTTTTCACTTAGATTTTTGTCTTTATGTTTTTTAATTTTCTTTTTTGTTTCTGTCTTTTTAGACTTTTTGCTTGTGGTCTCTTCTCCATTCAAAAAATAAGATGATATAACTCCAAAAAGACTTTTTGAACTTCGTTCTCTTTTCTGTTTTGAACTAGTTGTCTCTTTTCTATTTGTTCTTTTCAGAAAATGGTAGTTGCAGCTGTTCTGCAGCTGTTATTTCTATTTGTTCTTATAAAGAATATCGTAGTTGCAGCCACTTCTCTTGATTTTCAAGCCAATATAATTTCCTTGTTGTTCAAGCCAAGAGACGGTAAAATGTCTAAATAGGGGTTTCGGACAAGGCGGTTCTAGTAGTGTACTTTTTGCTTTGATCTGACTTGCTTGTCCATACAATTGATTTTGTCTGTCATTGTTTACCCTTTAGCTAAGATAAAAGTATTTCCTTAAAAAGAGTTGTGGCTGAAATAAAAGTGATAGCTCTTTCAGTCTAAAAATGGTAATTACACTAAAAGACGATCATTGGAATAACAAACCATTGCATACATTGGACTTAGTTAGCTGCTTGATTATTTGAGGTTCGTTTCTTACTATTTCAAAGAAGAAATGACGTCATATCCAGGAGAAATAGCTGTCATTTCAATAATCATGTCACACTCGTAATAAGTGAATGGAATGTTTATACACATTTATCTTTCGACAAGAAATTTTTTTTTTATTTTTGTTCTCAGTTCAGGATCGCTAGTTATTGTGTAAGCTTGAAAAATGTTTATTATATCCGAGCAATAATTTGAATTTTTTGTTTCAAACTAGAAAAATACCTTAAAATGCAAAAATTAGTTTTATTTTTTGTTTGGTACCATTATAAAAATCATGTAATACAGTTCTGTAAAATGTAGTAATTTTTGGAAGGTTTTAACAAAAATCAGATTTGTCAACTGAAACTAGAATAATTCCTGAAAATTTTAAATAAAATTATTTCATTTAACTGTAAACTGCAAAAATATTTCCGATTTCTGAGCATTAATCTTAGTTTTATAATTAATTCTAGAAAAATACTGTTAAAATTTTTAAATTAGTTTTATTTTTGGTTTGGTTTTTGGTACTTGGTACATTATATAGTTAAGCCACGTCAGGTATATCCTGAACTTAACGCTCTAGCATGAGGTTGGTGTGTACTCAATTCGTTATTTTGGCCGTCGTCTTGTTTCCTTTGGCGCATGGGTATGGTAAAGACGAGTCTGTAAGGCTTTCTGATATTGAAGTTTTGAATCTTCATAAAGACCGTATGACGACAGGTCGTCGATCAAGCCCAGTTCCACAGCTGAGCTGTATTGGAGGAACGGCTGCCAAAGCTTTCAAACCTGATGTCGTCCAGTGCAAAAATGTTGGAACTAATAGCATTGACGTTCAGTGGAAGTGTGAAGCAGACATGTCTTTGGATTATCGTTTTGGACAAATGGATGTAGTTTGCGAAGGTTATAGATACCCAGAAGATCCATACGTTCTCAAAGGCTCTTGCGGTTTGGAATATACCCTGGACTACACTGAGTCAGGCTTAAGAAACAAAGTCAAATCTCACGAGAAACCTTCGTATGGTTGGAGGGATAGCTACCTTAACCAAGTGGACAAGGGGAAAAGTAGAGGATTCAAATTTGCTGATTTACTACTGGTAGCTGCTGTTGGCTTGATTTTTTATGGACTGCTTTATGGACTAACATGCTTAAGACCTAGGACAGATCAGCGAACTGATACCAGTTCCACCAATGATGACTACCCGGGATATCCTGGATCTGGTAGTGGTTTTGGACAATTCTTTGGAGGCCAGCTATCTGCTCCGCCTCCTCCTGGTTTTCAAAGTACTTACACTCAAGGCGATGCGTGCAGTGGAGCCCAAGCAAGACCTTCAGGACCTGGATTTTGGAGTGGTGCCGCGACTGGGGGTATCCTAGGATACATGTTTGGATCCAGAACTGGTGATACAGGAGGTCCATCGACTTACACAAGGACAACTCGTCGAGTTTACGCATCTCCTGATCCTTGGGGAGGTACTTCTTCAACAACCTACTCTTCAGAAGCTACTACCTCTCAAACAAGGACAGCTACAGGCTATGCAGGTACAAGAAGGAGGTAGATGGCGGATTAGTTTTGTTTTATAACTATGTGAAGATTTTAGATATATTGCTACGGTATAAAATGATTATTTATTTGCTTTACTTTACAATAAAGGACGAACTGTAGCCCATAGTAACTGAAATTTAAAAATTAATTTAATTTTAGTTTTCAGTTTAGAATCACTAAGGATATTATGTAAATTGCAAAAATATTTCTGTTGTCTTAGCTATAATTTCAATTTTTTAATTCAAACATGAAAAACGCCTGAAAATTAAAAAAATAATTTTGATTTTGTTTTATAATTAAAAACAAACGCTAGCTCATAGTAACTAAAATATTAATTAATAGTAGTAGACTAGGCTTTAGTGGCAGTATAACTCTATAAAGAGGGTACCATATTATCATACTGACTTTGCCTTTAAGATTGAAGTCATTTATTGAGTAAAGCAACTTGTCCTTTTGAAAATTTATATCGTGTTGCATCTTTCTTGGAATAACCTTGTAATTAAATGTAATCATTCAACACTTATTTAAAAGAAATTTATATGACGCTATCGCAAATTAATTGTCTAATTTGACAGATTAAGAGAAACAAGATGTTGAATGACGTCATGACAAGCGAGTCTATTCTGACTGCAAACCAGGCGTATCTAATGACAAAAAACCAACAAAGAGAAAAATCTCAGTGAAAAAAAAACAACAAAAAGAGACTTCGGCAAGTGGAGAGAAAAAACGAAAAATGTAAAATAATGCGGATATTTTGCCTGTATCGAAACAAGGCATCTTCAGCACGAAAGAAACACAAGGGGAGCAAGATAAAAAAAAAAAGCAAAAAAAAAAAAAAAAAAAAACAATAAAACCACCACCATAAAAAAAATGTACAATTGGCGCAAACTGATCCACGTAGGGAAAAGATGCTATTATAGAGTTACTTAAGTGAGATCACCAGAGTAACTGAGGAAAAATAAAAAAAAACTGGAAATTACTTTAATTATTCTGTTGCGAAATAATCCTTTAATTGGCTATAATATGTTCTAAGGCTGAAACAAAAGTTTCCGGAGGCTTGCTTAATTGTTGGTTTTTTTTCTATTGAATTTCGATGTTCAATAAATCTTTCAACAAGTTGTTGGTGAGTCCTACCAATATAGAACTTCCCACAAGAACACGGAATTTTATACACCGCACTTACTAAATTTCCCCGGGTTAAATCCTTACCAGAACTAAAGAAACTACTCATTGGCCTCAACGATTGGAAACATATATCGATGTTAAATTTACTCAAAATCTGTGAAAGTTTTTCACCCAAACCAGGTACATATGGCAATAAAATGAAACTTCTAGATACATTTAAATCTGAGGACTGAGAAACCCCAATAACTCTACTATCATATTTAACACGTATACCAAAAAGGACAAGAAATAGAGAAAGACATAAACGCCTGACAGGCAAGATGAGAAGAGATAAAAGCCTTGCGGTGGTAAGGGAGTTGTTTTATTAGAAAGAGATCTACAGAGACAAAGGGCGACCCAAGAATGAAAAAGTAGGGTAGCCCAACCAACAGAAATAGCACCTGTCTTTCCAGAAAATTTTCAATTTTCAGTTAATCTGGTTCACAGTCGGTCTACAGAGGCAATTCGCAGCCCAAGAAAGAATAAGAAAGGTAGCCCAGCCAACACAAATAGCACCTGTATTTCTAGAAGATTTTCAATTTTCACTTAATCCGTGTTGCAGTGGTAGTTAAATTAAAAGTTATAATAAAGAACGAACTCTTGTTTATACTAACTTGTATAGGCAACTTTACATAAAGGATCGATATAGCTTATTGTAATCCGGGTTTGCAGCGGTAGCTAGCAATCTAGTAAGAGAAGATCACGTCCCATAGCAAAAAACGAAATAGCTCATAACTCTTAAAACTAGAGTAATATTAACAAAAAAAGAAGTACACTATTAGAACGCTATAATTACACTATTAGAATGTTTTAATTCAAACTAGAAAAATTCCTGAGAATTGAAAAATTTGTTTTGTTTGTTATATAAAATCCAAAGATTTTATTTTTACAAATGACGTCATGTATTACAAATTGCAATGACGTCATGACACTTTTCACACTTATGTGGAAAAAATGAAGATTTTCAATTTTAATGTTTATTTCAACCTAGAAAAATGACTGAAATGAATGCCTATATGAAGGGGATTGCCTCCTCAACATCTCACTCTTTACGCTAAAGTTATTTTAGCACTACAGTTTTTAAGCGACCCGTGTGTTTCAGGACTCGTTTTCAAAGAATAAATGAAATATTCAAACTTCAGCGTAAAGAGCGAGGTGCCGATGAGGGGGCAATTCCTTCATATGCGCAAGATGAGAAATAATTTCTCTTCATTTTAAGTTAAATGTTACTCCTTACTTACAGCTGAAAAAATTTGTTTTTTATTTGATTTCTGATCGTATTTTAAATAATACCGGAAAATCTTGCCCCACCTCCGCAGAGAAATCCAACCTACCCGCTGAAATATCTTCTAGACAATTCAATCCCAGTAAAAATTTACCCCGAAAAAATTACCCTAACAACTGCACACGTAAAATTGAGACGGAAAAGAGAAGCAAGATATATAAAAAAAATTCTGTATGAAACCTGGCAAATTCCCCCAGTGTATAATTTTTCCTGACTTTCTCTCGCCCTGAAAACTTCCCTCAACATGAAAAATTCCCCCGTGAAAAACCCTTCAGCAGCAAATTCTCCCCCCACGAAAATCTATACATATTTCCCAATAACAAATACTACACGTAAACAATGGGCAAGTCTTGTAACTTAAAGACCTTTCTTTTGGGCTAACAGAAGAGAGAGGAGTATCATGTTATATCTAAATGTTGTTATATGTGTTTATCAGAGTTGATGATCTATCAACTCTGATAAACACAATTCCATTCTCAAAATTTTGATCAGACGATTTTGGGAAAAAGTGGCGGGGGAGGAGCCTTAGTTTCCCTCCAATCTTTTTGGTCACTTAAAAAGGGCCCTACCACTTTGTATTTCCAGTCAAATGAGCCCTCTTGCGATTCTCTAAGACCAATAGGTCGATGCGATCACTCCTTGAAAAAAAAAAACAAAAAAAAAAACAAAAAAACACATATTTTTGCAGATAGGAGCTTGGAACCTCAACAGAAGGATTTTCTGAAACGCTGAATAGTGTGATTTTTCATGAAGATTCTGTTACTTTTATGGGTGTATTTACCTTTTATCAAACATCAAGCAAACATTCTCAAGCTCGTAGCCTGTAATGAGTAAGTCAAAACTAAATGAAAGTTATATATTTGAAACCATCAGAATAAATTTATTTTTTTGATATAGCTATTGGTAGCAGCATTCCATTTTTTATAGTTTCTGTAACTATTTACCCGGGTCACTCCTTACTTACAATTCGTAATCACAAACTGTTTGATGAGGTTATGTATAGCACAGTAGGGAGGCTTCTCTAAGTTCAGGGGGAGTGACGTCACAGCCACACGCTCATTGAATCCGACCGTGTGTTACATCAGACCAGATTTCTGGGAATTGATTAGCAATGAATCTGCGCAATGTGCATCTCGAAATCAACCTACGTAATAATTGTTTGTTATGGTTTCATCCGGGTTGCAGCGGTAGCTAGCAACCTAGTAAGAGACGATCACGTCCAATGTTAAGAAATATAAAAACCCATAGCTCCTAAAAAGGGAGTCAGATCAAACCAAAAAGTACACCCTTAGAACCGCCTTGTCCGAAACCCCTTTATAGTAAAATTTCTGTCTCTTGGCTTGAACAGCAAGGGAAATATATTGGCTTGAAAATCAAGAAAATTGACTTTAACCACGTTATTCTCCACAAACGGCATATATTTTTTTTTACTTTTTTTTCTTTTGTATCCAGAGATAGCTTGGCACTGGAACATCGTAGATAGTTGTTCAATGGCTCATTTTAAAGGAAATTAATTGGGTTAAAAATCTATAGTAACTAAAATAAATTATTTCTAAAAGAGAATAAATTTTTCCACCAAAACTGCATTTTTGATGTCTTTTCACACTGCAGTCTTTCAAACATAATAGTATACCAGCGGTAAGATTTGAACCCACGCCTCCGAAGAGACTGGTGGCTAACACCAGTGCCTTGGACCACTCGGCCAGGCTGCCTCTCATAAATAAATATATATGTGAATTTGGGTTGCAGCAGTTGCTAGCAACGTAGTAAGAGACTATCAGTCCAATGCTAAGTAATATAAAAACCCAAAACTCATAAAAATAGAGTCAGATCAAAACAAAAGTACATCATTAGAACTACCTTGTCTGATACCCTACTAGATAGATAATGAATGTCATCATAGTTTTATATTAGAGCTATGACGTGAATAGAAAAAACACGAAATTATATTGTTGTTTCTTAAGACGTCATGAAATAATACCATTGCGCCATTACGTCATGACATAAAATCATTACGCCGTGACGTCATAATTACTATATAAGAAATGTCAAAACTGTAAATTGTCTCATTCATGAATACGTAATGGTTAGATCAAAGCAAGCTACATGCAAGTTAAAAAATCAGTACTACAAAAAAAAACAGAGATAGTAACTTGAAAAGAAAAAAGCAAAGGTATTCAACCGACCAGGCGTATAGAGAAGTAATAATTACATAAAGGATCGATATAGTTCATCATAATCAAACAGTTCGTGGTAACGAACTGTATAGTAAGAGCGACGGGTCTCAATAGTGACTGAAACTCTAAAAAACGGAATTTTGATACAAATAGATACACCAAAAGAATTGGATGTTTATTCTGATTTTAAATGTATAAGTTTTATCAAGTTTAGTCTTACCCGTACAAAATTACGAACCTGAGAACATTTGGCTTATTTTCGAAGAAAGGGGAAACCCCCCTAAACGTCATAGAATCTTGATGAAAATCACACCATCAGATTCGGCGTATCAGAGTATCTTACTTTAGACGTTTCAAGCTCCTATCTGCAAAAATTTGGAATTTTGTATTTATTTTTTTTTTGCCAGAAGAAAGATCACGGATACGTATTTATTTTTTGTTTGTTTTTCTTTTTCCCAGGGGCGATTGTATCGACCCAGTGGTCCTAGAATATCGTGAGAGGGCTCATTCGAACGAAAATTAAAAGTGCTAGTGCCTTTTTAATTAAAAAACAAAAAAAAATTAAAGATAGAATCACTTTGTGCAAGAAAACTGCATTTTTGATGTCTTTTCATACTGCCGTCTTTTCAAAGATATTTTATTTCTGAAGCAAGTGTGATTTGTAAGACCGATTGTCTACTAAGCTTCACACTTTTGGTTTTCCTTTTATTTACAGTAAGGACCGAAGTCTATATCATAATAAGCGATGCAACAGGGAAAAGAAAAAGAAGTCTGTGGTATATATGACGTTATACGAGGTTACATTTTATTTTAAATAAATTTTAACAAGGGATTACAACAATTTAATAACCTTAAGAAATAAAACCAAAAGTTTGAAGCTTGGTAAAAATCATTGTTAGAAATCGGACTTGCTGTGATAATCAAATATCTTTGAATAGACTTCAGTTTATAGTAAAGAACGAACAATGCAACGGTAGCTAGCAACCTAGTAAGAGACGATCACGTTCCATACTAAAAACAATAACCCACAAGGTTGCAGCGGTAACTAGCAACCTAGCAAGAGACGATCACGTCCAATACTAAGAAATATAATAGCCCATAACTCCTAAAAATAGTTTATAAAAAGACTAGGACTAATGGTTCGATACAATCACCTCTGGGAGGAACAAAGGAAAAAAGTCCTTTTTTTCACGTTTCCATTGAGAAAAAAAAAAAAAGAAAAACTTCTTTCCTGAATTTAAAAATGTGCTTCATATCTTCATTAAAAAGAAAAAAAAAACTCTGTAGCATTTTCGGTTTTTCATTGAACAAAATCAAAGAAACAAAATTGTCACAGTCAAACTGACGTCATTATTGAGGAGATTCTGGTTCTTTAAAATTTCAGCAAATTTGTTTCCATAATAGCATTGTAATATTGAGAATACTTGAAATAATAATTACCAATTCTAAATTGGTTATAAATGGCTATTTTTCTTGTTAAACAGTTTTTTTAGGAATATATTTTTAAATTTTAGGTAACTAAGGACTGTTTTACCTTTTGGGGCCGCATTCGGGGCTCAAAATTTAATTTCCTCCAGAAGCAATTATTAAATTACGAAAGAGGATAAAAAAAAGGCAGCATGTAATGTATTCACGTTTATCTTAGTTTAACTATGTATATTAGCCATTCGATTTTTACTGATTAAAGTAAATTAATAAAATTATTGAAAAATTATTGTCAATAATACCTTGCGATGACGTAGTGAATAAAGCTGATCGAAGGTTGGCAAGTTCAATCCCACATGTCGCAAGGAACATTTCTGATTGCCTTCGTCATGTCACATACTTAGTAAACGGTTGCATCGACGTTCACCGTTATGGAATCCACTAACATGATCTCTTCCAGTTGGAGATTTATGCTACAATCGCTCATGGCGACTTTCTTCATTTTGTCAACAAACGGAAGAACAAAATATTTGCTAGGTCCCATTACACCGCCTTTGATAGGACGCTTATGTCCATAGATAATCGCAAGCTCATACTCACGAACGATCTTAATAGTAAAAAAAGTGAATATTGGAAATCCTATGGTAAACGTTGTCCAAACACAAATGTTTGTCATTGTCCAAAGAGTAAAAAATAGTGAAGCATTTTTCGTCTGAAATTTACTGACTTGAAATTTATCTTGTTGTCAGATATGTCCTTACTCTTGAACGTTTTGTCAAATTCGCCTTAAATTGTATCCGTTCTATTTCATTTTTAGTTTTCTTCCACAATTTCTTCCACAATTTCTTCCACATTTACCACAATTCTCAAGAAGAGTTTCAGTTTTTTACAACTGACATTCTCTTTCAGATGTTACTTGTTGTTCTAATACTATTTGATCAACCCTCTCAATGTATGATCCTGGCTAATTGTCAGCAGTAACCTTAGATAGAGAATTCATAGCAAGTTGATTTTCTCGGTAAAGTTCAGCTCTATTTCTTTCTGCCACTCTCCTTAGCTGATTGGTTGGGAATCGGAAGTTAAAATTAGTAACCTGTGAAACCTGAACTCCATAATCGGACGTTCTTATTCTGACTTTCTTTTAATTTTGAAATTTCTCCGTATGATAGGTGTACATTGGATTAGTGTTGGGCGATATTTGATATCGATATTGATATATCGATAAATCGGACCAAACGTATTATCAAAACCGATATTTTTTTAGGGGTCTCTAACCCCCTATATTCCCCGCGGAAAATCCCCCGCATGAAAATTCTGCTATTTTTCAGCATACATCTTCGAGATTCTTTGCAGGTTTAAATTCTTTCATCTATAATTGGTTTTATTTATTATTATCTTACATCTTACCCCGGCATCCTTTCCGCAAGAATTCACTTCCGGCCCCCGAGTCAGATACATGTGAATTATTACCAACTAAGAATGAAAAGCTCACAAAAAATGATTTTATAATGAAAAGTTCAGATTTTGAATGTTATCAAAGCTAAACTAGCCAACCAGACAGGGTGAATTTTCTCAGTCTGAAAAATTCTGTCAAGGAAAAGGAGCTATCTGTCACAGATAAATTAAGATAGGGTAATCTAGCTTCTATACGAAATTCTTTTATTCATCATACTTTCTCTTTGGCGACTCAATTTTACACGTGGTAATGTTCTGGAGGAATTGCATGGGGGAAATTTTCAGTGAGGTTGAAATTTTTGGGAGAGTTTTCCGTGGGGATGATTTTCAGCGCGAGAAAATCCCCATGGAAAAATTATCCATGGTTTGAAAATCTCTATTGTGGAGAGTGTTCTGCGTGAGAAATTTTCCACAGGGGGAGGGATTTCCAGGATTTTTTTTTTTGCATGGAGGGTTGGTCCAGTATGACTTGAAAACGATCAGAAATGAAGTCAAAACAAGTGTGTTTTGAAATGAAAGTTTGCTAAGTAGAATTTTTTAGGTGGAGTTGTCCGCAATACATTTTTCAAAGGAAGGGGGATTTTTAGTGACGAAGGAGGAAGTGCCCATGGAGGAATTCAGCTTGGGAGGAAGAGTTTCCCAAGAAGAGGGAGGCAGATTTTCTAGCATTATCTTAAAAATGAACAGAAGTTAAATAAAAAAAAGTTTTTCAATTGAAAGTAAAGAGACACAATAAAACTTAAAACGAACAAGAAATTATTCCGTATATGAGGAGGGGGGGCTCCCCCTTCCTCTAAACCCCGCTAAAGTTTGAACTTTTGTCCCAATTCTTTAGGAAAGACTCTTAAAACACAAGGACTTGTTTTTTTTTTTTTTTTTTTTTTTTTACTCGATAGCACTACAAAGACCAATGGCCAAAAGAACATTTGACTTCAGTGACCATATTGTTACAAATAAGATGCAAAAAACACCTTAGTGTAGTAGTCATGCTTACTATGACTCGAAAGTACCTCTAAGATCTAATACAAAGCATGGCTCAGTAATAAATGAGAATAATCTCCATTTGATCTCCTCTATTTCTAATGTCGTATACTTTACTCATATGGAAAAATACTTTTTCTAGTTTAGCAGGAGCATCCTAGAGCATCCTTCGGGGAGCTCGTAGACTGACAAGTGCACTAAAATTTCCCAATAAAATTTGTTCCATAACCAGGTACTGTTTAAGGTCCCTCTTTGGAAAATTACCACCGTACTTGCAGCTATTACCTTTGATGACCCTGCTTTTTAGCTTTCATCTTAAACGGGTGGTCGGTGACCACCTTCTTTAGCTCCTTCTGGGCACTCTGTTAGCATCAACTTTTGCTTTTTCCCTTTTTTTTGTGTGTTTAGAGGGTGCTAGCACCCCCTATAATGATACCCGTACCCATAGTTGTGGATTTTATTTGCTACTGAATGCTTAATACATTGCAAGTCCAGGTCTCTACCAGTTTTTGAAGAAAGCTAAGTTCTCTGTGGGAGTATTTTGTTAAAGTATCAACAAAGTCTGCACTATGCAAATTGTCCAAAAAAATTGTTTCCACTTCTGGGAATACAACCAACCTTAATACTCATCTGAAGAAATACCACAAAAAACAATTTCAGAGCATAAAAGGCAGCCCATCAGCAGGGGGTGCCATTGTTACCCCTGAATCTGATTCGTGTAAATCTGATGATAAACAGGTTTCTAGTCCAACTGTCAATTCAAATAGTCAAGATTCAAGCAGACCATTGAGCCAAGATAGTGACCCTACTCAAGCTCTTCGCAACAGGAGTGACAAGACTGACTTGGAAGAACCAAGTGCAAAACAACCAAGAATTGATTCAATTTTACAGACAAAATATAGTGCAAAGCACTCTAAAACAGTGAAACTAAACAAGCTGGTTATGACATTTATTGCGAGAGATATGCAACCCCTCTCTGTCGAATCTGATCCTGGGTTTATTGATCTGGTGCATGGTCTTGATTTTACTCTGCTTGAATTATACTCTGCCATCCCGAGCTAAATTTACAAGAGATCTTATACCAGAAATGTATACTGTGGAGAAAATAAAACTGGAAAAGGCTCTAAAAAAAGTACGGCATGTTTCTTTTACCACAGAGATATGGACCTCCCGGGCAACTGAGGGTTTCATGGCTGTCACTGCCCATTTAATGGATGAGAAACGCTGCTCCTGTAGCAACGTGCTTGCTACTACGAAAATTGAAGAGAGGCACACTGCTGATGCTGTTAAGGCTCACCTTATGAGAATTGCCACTGAGTGGGGGATCAAGGGAAATGTTGTTACTGTAGTAACTGGTAATGGAGCAAATGTAGTTCAGGCAGTAAAGGATGCTGAATCCCAAGTAGGTAAAGGATGGACACATATTTCGTGCTTCACACATACTCTAAATTTGATTGTGGGGGGGGGGGGGGGGAGCTATTAATGATACTGCTGAATTGTTGCCTCTTGTCCAAAAGGCTAGAAATATTGTCAGCTTTTTCAGACGTAGTACTGTAGCTACTGACAAGTTGCGCCAGGTTCAAATTTCTATTGACGATGTTTGCATAAAAAACTGAAGCCTGATGTGACCACTTGATGGAATTCGCTTCTCGCTATGTTGCGTAGTCTACAAGATTTGAAAGAGTCCGTAACAAGTTCGCTTGCGTTTCTCGGTAAAGTGGACCTCATACTCACTGATAGTGAGTGGGGTGTTATTTCAGATGTGATTGCGGTGCTTACGCCCTTTGAAGAGGCAACTATTGAGCTCTCTTCTGAAATCTATCCATCCATCTCGAAAGTCCTGCCTTTGTCTGTGATTTTGAGACGCCACCTTGTTCAGGTAGATTTTGGTAAGTTCTCGGATGTGGCTGATGACCCTTGAAAGCCTTTGCTTAATAAAATGCAGTGTAGGTTTATAGGTCTAGTTTAAGTCACCCCCGTCGCAATTGCCATACATCTTGTCCTGCATTTTAAGAAAATGAATATTTCACCGGACGATCTTCTAAAAGTTGAGAGCAAAATTGCAAACGAAATAGATTTGACCTTGCTGGCTGCTGAATCTCGATCAGAAGATACAAGTACCATCGCAGTCCCTGCAATGCAGTCATATCAGAATCAAGCCAGTTTTTGGGGCTCACACGATGAAGTCCTTATAGTCAATGCAGGACATGCTTCGACAGCAGCCAAATATATCATGGCTCTGCAAACTTTCAGTAGGGAGCCAATAGTTTAAAGAGAAACTTGCCCACTCAAGTGTTGGAAGTTTTGTGCTTTTGGGGGTCCTAAAAACACCTGTACGAAGTTGCAATGAAATTTATGTCTGTGCCTGCTACCAGTGTCCCTTCTGAAAGAGTGTTTTCCAAGGCTGGTCAGATAATCAGTGAACGGTGGAACCGACCGTAGGGAACAACATTGACATGCTGCTGTTTTTGAATAGCCAGTCTTTTAAGGAACGAGGTTGAAAGATCTGCTTTCTGTGAGCGATTAGGACTGAGTTTGCCTGCTTATTTATAAATTTTTTTCCTCTAGTAATTATTATTTTTTTTAGTTTTTAACAATATGCATACCTGAATACACTGGTATAAGTTAGTCTGTATTTTGGAGTGCACTAAGAGTCCAAGTTTCTGGGCTTCCTGCTCTTTTGTGAAGTATACGTTTAACAAATTATTGTCTCTAATGAAAATAAATTTTCAGCCGTAGCTGAATTTCCCCAAATTAATGAAGCTAGTGCTTTTAGCTCCAATCCTAGTTTAAGTTGTACTTTTATCGAGGGGTTGTTTTTAGGGTATTTTTTTAAGGTTTTATTTTATGTTGAAAGATACGCGGACATCGGTTTATTTGTCACTCACTGTTTTGAAGAGATTTTTTTTTTATTGGAATTACTTTGCTTTTGGAAGGATATTTGGCTCATTCCAAAAAGTATTTGAAGCAGTATTGCGTTATAAGAAAGGGGCTTAGAACACGTCTTGAGTCGTTGCGACCTTCATGCCAAGATCTTTCGTCCAGGAGGAATAGACTCTAAGCCAAAATTATTCTTTCCATAGAAAAATTTATGCTAAAAAATTGGGGAAGGGTAGCTGGCCAGAGCCTAAAACAGTTCCCTAGAATCAAATTAAACAAACTAGATTATCAGAATCTAATTTGGGCTAAAGAGCCAAGCATGAAACCTGTGCGGGTTTGAATAACAGGAATGCGACTCTACAAAAAGCTATTCTGTCTTAGTATTACCCAATTTTTTTGCGATGATGGGTGCAGTATAGTATGAACCAGAAGGCTATTTTTTTGCCATTTCCCATTGTTTTTGTTTTACGTGGCTTATAAATTCGACTACTAAGTCAGTCATTCATTTATCTTCAAAAAAAAAAAAAAAAAAAAAAAACAACAACAAAATCAAGTTCTATCCTGCTAAGGTGACATCTATTTGGTATCTTTAACGTGTTGCTGAAACACCATAAATGAGCTTAACAGATGGCAATACTATAAACTGCAGCCGTCCAATGGCTAGTATTGCATAGTAGTTTCAACTTATGATTTCTTCAAAATGCGTTGGCCAATTAAATGCTTTTGGGGTTTTGATTGTTTAAATCTTCCAACGACTTCGGTGCAATAGCACCTTGTCTAGAGATTTTTACAGAAACTGAAAGGAGTTTGTAATTTGGAAGGGTCGATTTTTTCATTTAATACATACAAGGTAAAATATTAGTTTGTATTTTTGAGAGTCTATTTTGTACTGTTTAAATTTTTTTCATTTTCTTTTATGCTTAAACTTAGTTCTTTTTTAATATTCCTTTCGTAATGCCAACTTTTAATTTCTATAAGTTTTTCCAGAATTTCATACAGACGGTAAATATATTATACTATTAAAATCCTTTTGTTTTTGCTGAAATCCTTGTGTGACACTATTGTTTTTATTTTGTTAGAAATAAAGTTTATCATTCTTTCTATTTTTATCTATCTTTATCTTTATTTTTATATTTCTTTTTTTTTTACCATTATTCTGTATCTTTTTTGTTCATTGTTAAACAATATATTTGAGATTTCTGAGTTATTTATCATTATCATTCTTATTATGTATATTGTCTGTTGGCCCATCAGCATGACAAGCCCGTGATGCAATAAAATAAATACTATCCTTATGCTTCCCTGTTGCACTGTCTTGCGCCAAACTCGAAAAAAGTCTACATTATTGTCCTCTAAGTAGGTTTCATTCCAATTTTTCGGCATGGTTGCCACCTTTGGTGGCAACCTACCACTACTAACAATTCACTGCAGCATCAATCTGCCTGAGGCTAACTTACGTTAAATCCTATCTTAAGACCTCCTCCCGCACCATTCGGGGACAACCTGCTTTCGTTTGGCCCTAGATGGCGACCGAGAAGGATGATCTTTGGCAATCTCTCATCCGTCATTCGCAAAACATGACCTATGCATTGTAATCTTTCTATCATTATAGACTTGGAAAGTGGGAGAGAACCCCAATTTTTGCACAGCTTACTGTTTGAAATACGATCAGTCAACTAGGTACCCAAAACTATCTCTACTACACAAATCCTTTGGAAAACATCGAACAAATTTCCCTCCGTCTCCTGAAGCGCCCACGTTTCAGAGCCATACTTGACCACCGTCATCGCTGTAGCTTCCACTACTCTAATTTGGTTTGCAGACTTATTTTCCTATTCTTCCAAACTTTTTGGAAGCTGTGAAAAACACTCTGGATCTTGGCTATTCTACATTTTACATCTTGACCGCATTAAACACCTTCACTAATAATACTGCCCAGGTAAGTGAAGCTGAATCAGCTGAATCAAACGCTTGTTCATAATCTATAAAACTGACAACTATAGGGATGTGATAATTCAGGCGCTTTCTCAGTTATTGATCTAAGAGTGAAGGTACGGTCGACGCATACTCACCCCTTTCTAAAACCGCACACTGTTCTTCTTTAAAACTTTTTCCTCAGCATCTCTAAGTCTAAAAAATATCATCATACTAAGTAATTTGCTTCTTACAGAAGTCAAGGTATAATTTCAACTGTCGAATTGCTACACTCGTTCTTATCACATCTCTTATAAAGGGGCTTAATTAAGGGTTTCCTAAAATCTCTAGGTTATTTGCCCTTTTTCGGAGATCCTATTCATAATCTGCAGTAATTTATCTCTAACTTCACAACCAGCATATTTCAAAAACTCTCTTTTACCACACTATCAGAACCTGAGGCTATATTATTTTTTAATCCTTTCATCACGAATCATACTTGTTTTGTTTTTTTCCGAGTCATTTATTCCAGCAGTGGTTTCAACTGATTTTTCTACAATTTATTTTTTGCCTAGAATGATCATCTGAAATGCTTAGTCCTTAAAAGTAATTTTAAGGCTCAGAGGTAAAAAGAGATTATATTTAAATTGCTTCAACGAAGAAAAAAAATAATATATTTCGTATATTTGACCGAACGTGTAAGAAATTTAGGAGTGCTTTACATTATTTATTTTATACCTCTTGAGCATTTTATTATTGCTTAAAGAGTAAAGTACAGTTTGACTATCTATTTTTCAAAGGTGTCTCCTTCTTGCACGTCTGTATACGTGGATGGTGGTGAAATACGTGGAAGTTCAAATGCTTCTGTACAAATAAAGTATGACGCCAAGACTAGCCTATTGTCAATGATTGTTTGGTTTCCTGAGCTTCCTGTCCATGTTGAACTAGACGATCCTATTCTTGGGATGATTCCAGGCTGGAGAGTTCCTCATTTCAGGTAAAAAAAAATTATTTACAAAAAAAAAAAAATTAATAGTACTAATTATAACTCGGTGTGATTTACGTTTTGTAAGACTATGCTATGTATTAGCCAGTATGCAATGCAAAAATCCTGAAAGAGGGCTCTGAAGTATTTTTATGAGTTTGAAGTCTGTAAATACGGCTTCTTTCCGACTGCGACGGGACTGTTTGATTGAAAATCAAACGGAAAACCAGTTTGGGTAAATGGGCCATTTATATTACTGGGTGGCTAAGGTAAAAGAGACCCGGTGGGAATAGAGTAGAAAAATACTTTGAGAAAAGTAAATCATTAATATATCTTAATTTTTATTTATAAATAGTAAACGCAGAATATTATGAATAACCATATGACCATTCAATCCTTCAAAGGATATATCGAAGTAATAATAATATTTTATTTATGCCCACTACAGAACATAAGAAAGGTAGCGGAGTAAATAATCAGCATAAGAAAAAAAAGAGAACACCTCACACAATTACATTACACACTCAAAATTTAAGCAAAATCATACATAAGCCGTGTCAGCGGAGAAAAATACAGGTGCGGCAGGGTATTGGCACGAGCAGGGCTTTCAATTTCTTCGCATTTTGCGGTAGGATCAGTAATTCTGAACCTTCGTCATAAGGAGGTATTGGACGTCCAGGGCACGATTCCTAACAGATATTTTGCAGCATTTAGTACGAAGTTGTCGTTTTTCGGACGGTGTAAGCAGATCAAATAAAGGGGAAATGTAAAGAAAATGCGGTGTTACCATTGCGTAAAAAGTCTCACCAGAATCCTTTCGCTCACAGTATTTCTCAGAACTGCCGCTTTTGCGTACCCGGTGCAGATGCCTCGATATGCCGAGGATGAAACCAGGTCGCGCAGCATCCTAATGTTGGATCCGTACTGAATTCCGAGATACTTAATTATCTCTGATCGAACGACAGCAGGGCAATCCCAAACCGAAAGAAGAGTTCTCGCGCTATCTGTACCGTTAAATACTACAAATTCCGTCTTAGAGACATTAACATGGAGGCCAAAATCTTTGTAACGGTTAAACAGCAGCTCAAGATTTTTTTTTTAAAAGCGACAGCGAAGAAAATCAAATCTACACCATCAAGAAAGTAGCTACCATGGAAATGCTTAGTAGTGCTGTAAATTACCGCATTAAATAAAACCGAACTAATTGCTGATTCTTGTCTGACTCCTTTCTTGAGGTGTATTTCTTCTATAAGAATAGGTACAGATCTTCCTTCACGTTCCATTATACCGGTACAAACTCGAATAACACTATTATTATACCAAAATCGCCGGACCGTAACTATGCTGGGATCAACCCTCTCTCTAGAATAGTCAGAAGAAACTGTGGGTGCAAAACTAAATCAAATGCTGCAGCTTTATTAACACTGCACATGTCAAAGACAGAGTTGTCTTTGACTCGGTTACTCGCCTGAAAATCTTTTTCATTACACTATGTGCCGTTACACAACCATGACGAGCCTTAAAACCAAACTGCTTAAAACCCGTAACACAAGACCGGACTAGATGCGGCAGCAGAATCCTTTCGAAAACCTTACCATGAACTGAAGAAACTGTTATGGGGCGAAACGAGGAACATATACTTTTGTCACCCCCTTGTTTCTGTATGTTAGTTGTTTTTCCAAAATAGAAATTCTGTGGGACCATACCAGTGTTCAGACACATAAAAAAAAAGAATGCAATCAACTCAAAAGGAAGCTTTGAACCTAACTTAAGGTGCTCACTTTTAATTTTATCAAGTCCCATTGCTTTCCCTTTTTTCAATTTCACAACAACAGCTATAATTTGACCAGCGCTAACATTGATTAAATTACGGTGATTATAGAAAATCTGTAGTGAGGCTTGAAGTCTTTTTTCATATTCCGTATTCAAGGAGGTTATGTTCACGGATTCATACACACTCCGGTAGTGATTTTCCCACTCCTCACTGGATGTTTTCACATCACCATCAGTACTTCGCTTCTGTGACTTTAACAGTCGCCACAGCTTTTCGGGTGAATCTGACAGAGTTTTTGATAATATTTCCGCATTCGTATTTGCAGCTCATTAACTATTTGACTATATTGCTTTTTAGACTCGCGAAACAGCCGGAACAGCGTCCCGGATCTAGGTCGACCTTGCGAATTTCATTCCCGATAGCAGTGTTTGGCACCATTTTTCGCTGCTTTTACTTGTGGGTTTGACCATCCCGACTTTCGCGTGCCAAGACGAACTCTCGAAACAGGTACAGCGTAATTCTGTGCTACTTTCATACTACTAATTAATTCCTCAGTAAAAATATTAAGTCCAGTTCGGTCTTCAGAACAACCGTGTTCAAGTAGCTGAAACGGGATCTTAATTTTGAAAGCACAGAAACTAGAACCGTTCTATATAACACAGGATCAGCTTTACCCCAATCATCACGAGTGTACCATTGCAACTTTCCAACCTGTTTGGGGGAAGCCCGACTTTATCGGAGACTAATGCCAAGATAGTCACTATAAACGCATTCCATATCAACTTTACTCAGTCTATCACTGGCCGTAGAGTTGCAGAAAAAACGGCCTGTATCACAAGTTGTACCAGAGGTATTATGGATGAAGGTAAAACTATTATCTTTTGGTACAAGTCACATGCCTGTAGGCAAACAGGTAAATAATGTAGTGAACCGCGTATCGTCGTCTCGTGAGCCATTAAAGTTACCGCAGATTACCACTTTTTCATTTCACAGTCGAGCTAGTAGTCGGCCAAGGCGAGGGCAGGTGTCATTGAACTTTATTTCTGAAGCCTGGTTTTTTATAAGTCATGGGTAAGTAAACAGTCACAATGTTGGTTATCGGAGCTGCTTCAGCTTTAACTGCTAAAAAGTAATCAAATGATTCAATAAGGGATGAATTTAGCTCTCGATTAATTACGAGTCCAATCCCATCCGAAGTTCGTCCAGCTGAGCTTTTCCGAATAGCAGGATGGAAAAAATATTGTTTGTCTGGACTACGTTCAAACATATTCATATTCTGTTCTGTAGGAAAATGTTCCTGGAAGCATAAGACGTTATGCTTATGGATCCCGTCATACAGGAATTGTAACTTATGGGAAGCACGTTCGTATATATTAATTGAGTAAATGGAAATAACTCTCATTGAGCTTTTGAACTTGTCGCGTCTCAGATAACTCTACACTGTAAACTAAATGACGGGTGCTTCCCCCCACAGTGCACGCATTTCACATTTCCAGAGGTGCATGGTGTAGGCCCTATCCTTTGATGCGATATGCCCTTCGCTGCATACGGCACATTTCACCGGTTTGTTACTATCTTTTGCAAGGTGTTTTAGTGACTGACATCGGCAACAACATTTCGGTCGGCTGACAAAAGGACTGAGCCTCAGCAACTAATAACCGACTATGAGTCCGTTTTTCAACGCTGTATCCAGGGACATCTTATCAGTAAAACTAATTTTAAATGATGGGCCATTTCCGATTTGGTTTACATTGAAAATTGCGGGGTTGGCTGCTTTGAGGTCGGAATCGGTCATGGACAACCGCAAATTTCTGGCAACTGCTAGGTAGTCCTTTTTGCGCACCGAGACTGCTGCTTTGGGCATACCAGCTTGAATAGTATTCACCAATGACTGAGAACCGGATGCATTGCGAGGCAATATAAATAAAGAATCTAGGGTAATTTAGGGGGCTTTTTAATCACTATAGATACAGGGTTTGCCTCACGAAGAGTAGGCCATTCTTTACTGTCAAACAGATGACCAGCCCTGTCAATACATGAGTTCAACTTTTCGCAACATTCGGTCAAGTCTATTTACACACCAAAGATGCGTAATAATCAAACAGGATAGTAGGCACCTCTTTTAAGTCCAGGATTGTGAATTTAATATTGAAATTACCTCGTGACTCTACAGTTTTCAAAGCCTCACATATATCGTCCATCATAGTCCTAGGAGCTATTGCGGCGCACCTTTCCTTCATTACGTCATCTTCCACATTCTCAAGCAAAAACTTGTGCGTTTGCGTAATCAAATCTTTGTCGTACAGTTTCATTGCCGTAGTTATAATCGTCTCTTTACTAATTTCCGCCTTCACATTACTTCGCTGAGCGAAATTCAGAATCGGGCAATCACAGTACTTCAGTTTACCCGCTCCCGCACTCATTGCATCTCATCCGTGTCGTTTCGCACTGAAAATGCTCACCGCTGACTGAAACGACAATAAGCGAGGGAAGCGTAGACTCCTGCTATCTACTCCCCGCAGTTTAAGGGAGACACACTCCTGGCAGGTACGACGGCGCATGCTACAGATTACCTCCCCTCTTCTGCTTGCATATTTACGAAAATGATTAACTAATAAGTCAAAATTATTTGATAATTATTACCATAGGATTATCTTTCACTTGTCGGAATGCTGAGTAATAATTTTATTCAGGTCTGTAATCCTTTGCCAGATATTGATAAATCTAACAAACTTCGCAGGGATTAAAATTCACTGAAAAAGCTTACTGTTTTGATGGTTAATAATATCCAATTCTAATACACAAACTAACTCGTCTCAATATGTTTCCGAAACTTCTGTCAGTTTATTTGGAGTCGTGTCTGCAACCATAATGATCCTTTCTGAGAGAAATAATATTTGTTGACAAAATAGAAAATACAAAATGGAAATGTTGCAAGTGAATTTTCCAAATACTTGCCATTAGTCAACTAACGTAAAATTAGGTGTTTGGTGAGAAGTTTCAAGTACTCGGTGTCCATATAATTTGTGTGTACAAGTTCATGGTGAACAGTTCAGTTCCAACACCCTTCTGTGAACTATTGAATGCTCATGTTGTTGTTTATAATATTCTCTATTTACTACTTTTAAATACAATTGTGGAATATTAATGGTTTATTTTTAAGTCTGTATTCAAATTGGACCTCTTTTATCTTGGCCGCCTTGTACTGTTGAGTATTTTCGGTGTAGACAGTTAGACACGATAGGGGTCGTTTCAATATATCTGGATCCATAAGTTTAAACTTTGGACTAAGTTAGGGGTTAATGAATAGAAATCACTTAGCAAGAATCACAGATATCATTTTGTTGGAGGGACATGATGGGCAGTATCCTCTCAATGGAATAGAAAAACATAAGCATTTAGTATTATGCTTCTTAGTATAATTGAAAAAAATCTCTTTTATGCTTAATACGGGCTAGGGCATTTTCTTTATCAAGTTGCCCGTAAAGGGGCAACCATCATTCAGGATTTCTTAGGCATTACATGATTCTGGAGGCAGTACTAAAGGGATTAGAAAATAATAACGCCCAAGGTGCTAACAGTGTGGTAAATAAGTTTCTTAAAGATAATGGTTGTGCAGTTAGAGATAAAATACTGAAGATTATGAATATGATTCTGAAAAAGGAGAAGTGCTTAGTAATTTTAGGATAATTTTAATTAAACCCCTGTAAGGTGAGATTTAGCCTCTAAGGCTGAGATTTAATTTAATCAAACCCCTAAGAAAGGTGATAAAAGTGAGTACGGTAAATATAGAGGCATTAGCTCAGTTTCTGTTGGAAGCGGATTACTTAGTATGACGATACTTTTTAGGCTTAGAGATGCTGTAGATGAAGTTATAAGAGAAGAACAGTGTGTCTTTAGGAAGGGAGAGGATGTGTTGACCAAATTTTCACTTTTGAATTAACGAGTGAAATGTGTCAAAGACATCAGACTCTTTTAGTTTCCAGGTTTATGGATTACGAGCAAGCGTTTGATTCAGTCGATAGAATTAGCTTATGGAAGGCCCTATCCTTTTGTGGTATACCGTATAAATACATTAAAATGATTAGTTCTATATACCAGAGTAACATTGCTGCGATTAAGGTAGGAAATACGGTTAGTAGCGGGTTTCGTATTGAATCAGGAGATAAGCAGGGATGAATTTTGTCCCCATTTACGTGTTGATGGACTCTGTCCTAAGGAACACATCCAAGACTGGGAGAGCATGGAATCAATTGGGAAAGTAAAACTATACTAGGCTTATATTATGGTGATGTTTTGAGTGTCTTAGATGAGAATATTAGCAAAATGAAGGATTTTATGGAGGTTTTTAGAGTTCAGGGTTCAAGAATAGATTTCGAAACTAATGTCAAGAAGACTTAGTCACTAAAACTGGGAATAAGTGAAGCTAAAGAGGTGATATTGGGAATGAGAAGGTCGAGGAAGTTGGTTGCTTTGTTTACCTAGGTAGTATTATTAGTAAAGATGGCTGATGATATTAAAAGTCATCATTGAAGATGTTAAACGTAGAATAGCCAAGGCCCAGGGTGTTTTTTCACAGTTGAAAATTTTTGGAAGAATAGGAAGAAAAGTCGGCGACTTAACATCAACAACAGCAGCAACATTTTAAGAAATTTAAAATAAATTTTCTTGTGAAATATTATCTCATTTAATCAGCAGTTGTTCTGAACCAATCCTGCTCATATCATCCTCAGGGCTATACTGTGGTGTTTCTTTTCCCCATAGTAGAGTGCAGACGGTTTGTTATCTTTGTATTATTCCTTCTTGTTTTAGTTTAAAGCTTTTTCCAATAGGCAATGATTAGAAGTACTCCAAAAAAAATTCCCCCCAGATCCCACCCCAAATACCAGTGAAACTGATACCCATTTTGGCTGGTCAAGCTCACTATCTCAAAGTTCAAAGGATAGCTCCAATTCTGAGAATAGTACACTGATCAGTGTAGGGGCTAATGTCATTATAAATGATGATAATGGGTTTCAAGAGATCCTTTCTAGAAGCTCTAAAAAAAGGAAAAAATCTCCCCAATCAAAAGCATTTCCCCTCTCCCTGCCCAAGATCCTCCCTCCCAAAACTTAGGAATTTCCCTTTAAATTACTCCTATTACCCCCTTTGAAATAAAAAAGATTACTGCAATAAGAGTTGCAATTTTCAAATTGATAAAATCAATGTTCTCCCTTAATATTCTCCGTTATGGATCTCTGCTAATAGCTGTCCAAGATCAGAAATCAGCAAACACAATAATTAACCTAAAATCCCTTCTGAATACCCCAATTAATGCATCTAAATGGAACCCAAAACAATCACCAACAAAAATAGTAGTTTATAATGTTCTCCCAAATATATCCATTCAGGAGTTAAAAGAAGGGCTCTCAGATAGGGCTGGCAACATAATCCCAGTTGATGATGTTACCCAACTTGGCAAACCTAACTCTAATGGCCTAAAAACAAGTAGATCCTTCTTATTCACACTGAAGGAAAAAATTAATATCCCAGAAAAGTTATTCCTATTTGGGCAAATCACAAACCTAAGCCCATCCAGTGTCAGAAGTGTCTCAAACTGGGACACACAACAAACAAATGCAATGAAATTCTCCTAGAGTGCAGTAATTGTAAAGCATACCATCCTAAAGAGTTGACAACTTGCAACAACAATCAGCCTACATGCATCAATTGCAAAGGCCCACATGAATCTACAAATAAATAACTATGCCCTGCATATAAGAAAAGAGCTCTAACGCTCAAAATAGCAACAGAGAAGGCTATCCCATACCCCTTTGCAGCAATGGAAGCAAATGATGCCCAACAATACCAAATAAAGCCCGTAATGAAACCAACCAAAACCCCCAAGTCAAACGCCCCCAAAGCATCAAGTACCCCGTATAAAACACCATCTTCTAAGCCCCCTAGCTCAGATCCCTATCAGAAGGAATCACCAAGTTAACAAACCTCCTTGTCCGGTGAGATGAGGTCAGCCTTGCCCCCCCCCCCTCCCAAGAAGAAACAAACCAGAAACACTACCAGGAATTAATCCCTTAACCGATAAACAGGTTGCTCAACCTAACATGCAATCCTCAAATATATGCTTATTCATTCTAAACTGTAATGCAGTTCAGGGCATGAACATACATCAACTACAGAAAACAAAAATCATTGCAGAATTGGCAAAAATCTACATCCCCGATGATATGCTCATTCAAGCAAAAAAAGATCTTGCTTTACTTATAACAAAACTGAACATTGATACATAGTGATGTGAAAAATAAATCAATAACACAACACATATTAATACTCCAGTGGAACGTGAGATCACTCACATAAAATAAGCTAAATGAACTAATATTTTTTATGAATAATAATTCCATTAATATTGCTTGCCACCAGGAAACTCATTTAACCCAAAATCAACAAATTAAGTTTCTAGGATATACTATCCTGAGAAAGGATAGATCATCAGAGAGAAAAGGAGGTGGTGTAGCTCTGTTAGTTAAAAATAATATAAAATTCTGTGGCATCAATTTTCCAGATTTTGCTAATGATGTTGATGTAATTGGTATCAGTGTTTGGCTGAATAATATAAAAACCTACATAATAAGTTTTCATAACCCTAATGGCCAAACTACAGATGCCATGGATTTCTTTAATTATATAAATAATTCTAATATGTTAAAAAATGTAATTATTTGTGGAGACTTCAATGCCCACAGCCTTTTGTGGGGGAATAAACCAGCAAATAAAGCTGGTAAGTTGATTGAGTATATGACTTCAAATAATAATGAATTAGCTGTTGCTACCCCTCCAAACCTGAATACTTATTTCAACCCCAAAAGTGGCAGATTCTCCACAATTGACCTACAAATTGTGTCATTAAATATTTTGAATAAACTTTATATAAATAAAATTGATAGTCTATGTACTGACCACTTTGCTATAGTTTGCTCCCTAAATGAACCTGCTGAAACTCTATCACATACCTCCACATATATCAACACTAAAGCAAATTGGTCTATGTTCCAAAATATGCTAAAAGATGAAATTACAAGTTTCCCCCAAAATTCATGCATTTCAAAGACAACAGTTGACACACTTGCTGAAGTCTTGACATCTTTACTAGTAAATACAGCTAATCATGCTCTCCCTAGGACAACCCCCAAGAAAACCTTCCCTAAACGCGTTCCTAAAGCATGGTGGACAAATGAGTGCCAAAATAAATGGAGAATAAAAAAGGCAGCTAGGAAAGAATTCATAAAAAAAACCATCACCTACTACATATTTAAAAAAATTACAAGCAGAATCTAATCTAAAAAGGACTATAATAGATGCTAAATATAATTACTGGAATAATTTTGCAAATAATCTCTCCAGAGAAACACATGAGCCAATTATACATAAAGTCATAAGCCACATCTGTGGGAAAAAGATTTCCCCCAACCCATTCCAGTATGAGCTTATACATAATAATACCCATTATGACAATGATAATGAAAAAGCTAAGCTATTTGCAACTCTTTTTGTTAATAAGTTAACATCACATAATCAAAGCAAAATGTCCCCAATTCCTATGAACTCAAGTTACCAACCACGCGCAGGTTCCGAGTATATAACTAGTCAATTTTCAATCCAGGAAATGAATAATGCAATACATCATATTAGGACCAAAACTAGCGGCAGCTATGACAATATACACCCTATATGGATAAAGAATCTCAACCCTTCATTACAAACAGGAACTGCTAAACTGTTATAATCACCCTTGGGCATCTTCTATGTTCCCCAATATATGGAAATGTTCGTCCCTCCTACCAATCCTAAAGAAAAATAAACCCAAAGATAACCCTGAGTCCTATAGGCCCATAATGATTACTCCTGTGATAGGGAAAATAATGGAGAAAGTGATCTATCACAGACTCCTCTGGTTTGTTGAAAAAAATAATATGATCCCTCACACTCAAACTGGATTCAGGAAACACCACTCCTCAACAGATGCTTTCATTTTGCTAACAAATGCGATAAATGAATCATTCTCAAATAATAATGTCCTAGTTGCAGCTTTCCTAGATTTTGAAGGGGCATATGACAATTTCAACCACCAAATCCTTTTAAATAAACTTGCAAACCTTGGACTACCCCCCAAGCTAGTATCTTTTATAAAATCCTTCATAGAAGTGTGAAGTTTCATTGTTTGTGTTGGTTCAGCCTCTTCACCCCAAAAGACAATAACCAAAGGCCTATCTCAGGGAGCAGTCCTCAGTTGCCTCCTGTTTGCCCTATATCTCTGGGACATGAACCTACCCCACACGAATCTACAATATGCTGACAATCTGGTGCTATGGTCATCTGGCAACACCTTTGAGATAGCACAGTCAAATCTGCAAGTCACTTTTCCAATTTGAAAAATTCTCTCAACATTCAGATTTACCCATTGCACCTACCAAGTCAAAAATAATCCAATTTCACCAAAAGTGTAACCATGTTAATGCAAAACTAACTCTAAATAAAACAACTATTCCAGAAGATAATCATATTAATTACCTAGGTCTCATGCCTGACCTAAAACTTAATTTCCACATCCACATGTCAAACACAATAAAAAATGCTATAGAAAAACAAATATACTAAAAAGACTTCTTTCCACACCCTGGGGCTGTAAGGAGAAAACCTTACTCCAGTTTTATAAATCACATATAAGACCCCATATTAACTATGAGCTCATCGTATATGGTGCATGTGCAAAGACCCAGATGCAAAAAATTGAAACAACACAAAATGATATAATGCGTCTCATATTTGGTCTTTGGAAACCCACAAGCACCAAGTTTCTGCTTATGGAAGGTGGATTAACATAAATAAGGGAAATACGTAGCTTTCTACTGACAAAATCTCTAAAGGGAACGGTATTTAATTGTTCACACACTCAACCGAGTTGATAGAAAAATCCCGCCATACATAGCGAGGTCGCAGATGACTATGCGAGTATGCAGAAGAAGTTCCCCATGGCGATACCGTCTATTCTATTCTCTTTCCCTCAATCATCTCCATGCAATTGGTCAAGTCCCATAATAAATACTGATTTCTCAAAGTGGAATAAATATTTAACCCCCATTGCTTTTGTCCAGAAAAAATTTGCTGAACTTAATACAATTACTTATAAAAACCATTTCCAAATATTTTTTGATGGGTCAAAAATGAACGAGAAGGTAGCAAGTGGTGCTTCCTTCCTCACCTGAAAATTTCAATGGGAGAGAGATTATATAATAACTTATCTATAATGTCTGCTGAGTTAAATGCCATAATCATGGCATTAGAACACCTTAAGGAACACCAACCTTTGATAGAAAATTCAAATAATATTATTGTATACTCTAACTCTTTATCAAGCCTTGAGTTGCTGGCCTCAGCTCCTCAGTATAAGTTGTACATTGACACTTATCATTGTCTCAGTATCATAAATAATCTTGCTTGAAGTGGCATAAAAACTTATTTTCAGTATATTCCTAGCCACTCTGGCATAAGTGGTAATCATCAGGTTGATGAAATAGCAAAAAATTCTATAAATATTGACCAGCCAAGTGGGAGACCAATCCCAATTAGAGATATTTACCGATGGAGGCTATTAGATATTAATTTTAATAAGATTAATCCTATCCTGTGCCCCTTTCCCAATAAGTATCTTTCTAAAATTTATCATAGAATTCGTTCTGGAACAAATGGATTAAATTTTATTGCATTCTCGTATAAGTTTTCTAATTCAAGTGGTTCTATTCCCCTGTCCCCTCTTTGCAGGCATTGCAATATGAATAATGAAACAGTTGACCATTGCCTATTCGAATGTAATATACTGAGGTCTGCACAACATACCTTGCTTTGTAAACTATTTAAATGCCTTAAACACCATAAAATCGCAGTATTAGCCAAGAGCCTAGCCAGCTATACCTGCACATGGAGCAATGAAATCGAGATCTATCTTCTCATAATTGAACTCTGAGAGTCGAAAGATCCACTGAAAGATATCTGAAAATATCTAATAATCATGAGGCAATCAAGCCAGTAGCTCTGTAGCCCACAGAGTGACGCAAAAGGAAAATGGCTAAGTAGTATCACTGAAAAGCCCGCCTGCTGTTAAATAGAAGAAGAAGAATTATATTAGAAGCTGCTCTGATGACAGTAGTCAAGTACGGCTTTGAAACGTGACTACTGCAAAAGAGAGTGGATGATTTGTTGTATGTTTCCAGAGGAATTGTCAACGATTTCTTTTGGGGACCTGTCTGACTGACCTTTCTTCAAACAATAAGATGTAAAGAAGTGTGGTTCTATTCCGCTTTCTAGGGGTGCAATGAGAGAAAGGTTTAGATGGCTGCGACGCGTTCTGCCGATGAAGGATGAAAAATTGCCAAAGATGGCTCTTTTTGCCCACCTATCTATTGCCAAATGAAAAGCAGGTCGTCTCTGAACAAGATTGGAAGAAGTCATAAGGAAAGATTTAATAAAAATTGGAACATCTTTGGAGGGTATAAAGGGTAAGGCTTTTAGTACAATGGGATGGAGGTGAAGCATGCATAGCTGTGTTGGCCTCAGGTGGCTTGGTGCTGCAGCGAGTTGGTAGTAGTGCAATTCCAAATTGTTCAGCAATTGAAAAGAGGAGACAATAATTTACTTTTGAAAGTCTAGGACATTCCAAGTATCTACAAAACCAAGTAAGATGCCGGAACTAGATTGGACCGATCTTTGGAGTCTGCTGAGCTTTGGGACATGGATTATAGCTTTTAATTTAACTAGAATTTTCGCAGTAGGTTTTCAATTGCTACTTTTTATTATCGTCTGCTTCGGAGGAATGAGTCTATTAGAATACACCTTGATGTGTAGCTGGAAGGGTTTTACTCGTCCCAGAAGAAAGTAATATTAGGGTGAAATAACTTCAAGACCCTTAAGGTTACTAGCATAAATTCATCGTAGGTTTTAGTCGAATGAGACTGTCACGAGTGTTAACACTCTTCTCTATCCTACTCTGTTTAAGGCTCCTGTTTTGGTCATTTACCAAGAAACTTCGTATTTACTATTTTCTGTCTAAAAATAGACCTTTAAAAAAAAAAAAATATACGAAAATTTGTATGCTATTTTGAAGACTTATGAAGAAAATGAAGAAAAGCAAAAAAAAAAACCTATTAATTATCCTCAAAATGTCTTTAAATTTGAATTGTAAATGATTTTTCGGAGATCACCACGTTTATGCCCTTTAAATCTCCTGTTGACAAATTTCAGGATCGGTGGGGGATTTTAAAGTTCGACGATGAATCCTTTCCCGCTTATGAAATTACTTTAATCGACCAGTTTTGGAACAATTTTTTTTTTGGAACGAAAGTGCCGTCTGGTGAAGTAAAATATCTAGTTGTCGCCAAGGTATTAAAATGTTGCCTCAGTCTTTCAAATGGCAGTATCGATGTTTAAAAAGCGTTTTCGAAGTCGGCAAGAGTGCTTACCGAGTACAAAGACTCCATGTGATCTAAGATGATTAACGCCAGAATGATTGTTTGCGATTGACTAAATATGCAAAAAAAAAAAAAAACGGACGTCATTGCAACCGATTACAAACAAGTTACTTCAACTAACTCGTGGGCTATTAGGTATATCTAGAGGTATTGAAAGTGAAGCAAACAAAAGAATAGCATGAGAAACAACTAGCAGAAGAGGAGATACTTAAGAAGGAGAAGATAGAAGATGTTAGCCTGCGAAAAAGTTAAACTACGAGAGCTTGAAGAGAATCTTCTCGAGAAAAAGAAACGATGATCTTAGTAAAAGCTTAGTTGCTCATTAAAAATAAAGGATTCACTGAAATAGGCGTAGCCTAAGCAATGCCAGAGTCTACATCAAAGGAACTTGAAGAAGAGCAAACAAAGGCCAAAGAAACTTTGACAAGAAAAAGTTCAACTCATATATACGGTGTGAGAAGAAATCACAGAAGAAGTGGTGGGTTTTTACAAACATTACTACCTATCGTTTTTCGTAATATCACTCCAAGTTGGTCTTTTTTTTATGCGTCATTTTTTTGTTATTTTGCAAGTAAATGAAGAAAAAAAGGCATTGTAATTTGATACTATGCTGATGATGACTGCAAATAAAGCAAGCAGTCTTTTTGGAATTTTGTGGAAACATCCCTCTCTGAAGCAAAGCTAGAAGCTGTTATTACTGCTACTGCTAACAACTCACTGCATCACCAAGCTTCTTCTCCTTCTTCCCAATATATTCAAAGCCTCCCTCTTTACACTCTACCAGGAAGTTCCCATTTCCTATAAATTTGTCCTTGCTATATCCTCCTACCCCAACCAGGGACGACCTACTTTTCATTTGGCCCTAGATGGTTGGCCGAAAAGGACAATCATTGGCCATCTATCATCATTCATCCGCAGAACGTGCCCTAGCCATTTCAGACTTTCCCTCATTTTAGCCCTGGAAAGCGGGATCGAACCACATTTTTCGTAGAGCCTACTGTTTGAGATATGTTCAGTCAGTGGGGTACCCAAAACAATCCGTAGGCAGTTTCTCTGGAAAATACCTAGCAAATCTTCCTCCGTCTTAGGAGCGCCCATACTTCAGAACCATACTTGGTCACTGTCATCACTGTAGCTTCCAATATTCTAATCTTGGTTCACAGACGTATCTTCCTGTTCTTCCAAACTTTTTTCAACTGTTGAAAAAACATCCTGGGCCTTGGCTATTCTACTTTTAACATTTTCACTACACCTACTGTCTTTACTAATAACACTACCTAGGTAACTGAAGTTGTCTACTTGATCGATCTTCTCATTACTCAACAACACCTCTTTATCTTCACTTATTCCTAGCCTTAGGAATTTAGTCTTCTTAACATTAATTTTTTCAAACCTATTCCTGCACCCAGAAGCTATTGGCTAATGTTTTCTGACATATTGAACTTGGCTTTTCCTTTGGCCAAAAGCACCATATTTATTCAGCTTTTCGTCAGATTTTCCGATCGTTAAAGTCTGAAAATTAACTTGTTTTTTTTTTAATTTCGTAGATGGTAGCCCTAGGATGACTTCTAAGATGCTTAATGCCAAAAACAATTTTTTTCAACTGAAAGTAAGGAGCAACATTAAAACCTAAATCGAAAAAAAGTTATTCCGTACGTGAAGGGGACTCCCCCCTTCTCGATCCCTCGTTCTTCACGCTAAAGTTTTTTAATACTTAAGAAGCTTCTTATTCTAATTAAACGATCTTTGTGTTTCAGGAGTCATTCTTAAGGAATTGAGACGAAAAGTCAAACTTTAGCGTAAAGAGCGAGGTATTGGGGAGGGGGCACTCCCCCCTCATATACGGAATAATTTTTGTTCGTTTTAAATTTAATATCATTCCTTGCTGTCAGTTTAAAACTTTGTTTTTTTATTTAGTTTTTGATCATTTTTCAAATAGTACCGGGAAATCCGCCTACGCCCTTTATAGAAATCACCCCACGAAAAATTAACCCATGGAAAATTACCCCTTGGTTACCAGAGTGGGAATTGTGTGTTATTTTGTCGATTGAGCAAGGCTCTTTGCTCCGACTTGGTTTTCGGCGAATAGTCAGGTGATGGCTGATCGATATTTTCCTTATTAGTGTGTTAGAGGGTGTTTTATTTTTCTCCATTTTTTGCTGTTGTCTCTTTTTTTCCGGTCTTGTTTGTATTCTCCCCTGTATTCTCGGTCATATGGTTTTGTGGGGGAGACAGGTATTTGGTGTTTGATGTTTTTTTTTGTTTTTTTTTTTATTAATAAATCTTATTTTAAGTCAAGAGCAGAAATATACTTTTGAATACGGCCTCACTTATTCCTTCCAAGTAAAATCAAAGTAGAATTGCCCTTGTGTCTTTTCATTTTTTCCTCCCTTTCGTGTTTGTTTTTCCTGTCATGTGAATAGCCCTCAGCCTATTCACAAGGAAAGGCTAATCCTCAATACCCTTAGGAGAAGCTTTAGATCCTTGTCTAAGCGTTTGATCTATTTTGAAATGACAAGGGTAAAGAGTTTCACCCCTCGCTCTGTTGCATGTATACTATCATTGACCGAGTAAAATGTTCCCCCTCCTCCAAGAAAAAGAAATCTTCCTTTTACCGTTTAGCCTTGGTGGCAGCAAATCCTCTGGTCTAGATACCAAATTTGTGCCAAACTGCGGCTGCACTGAGCTATCTGGGCCTTTGTCATCCTTTTCTAACCTTCCTTTGGTTTTATTTTCCTTTCTTTGACTTAGAAAACCGTAAGTGTCTGGTGTCCCTGCCCCAAACCAGCTAATGGTCCGATGAACGTGGGCTCGGTCAAGTCAATACATTTTCAATTTCACATTGAAAAAGCCAGCGACGGTTTCTCGAATGAAACACTTTAAAAGTATCTTATACCAAATAACCTTTTAATTGGTCGATAGTGTTGATTCTGATAGAAATGGTCTGCTCTAGGCTGTCTTGAGGATCAGCATGTAGTGTAGATCAAGCTTTATATTCTGGAATATTACAATAGATTTCTGTCTTTCAAAATTAGAGAGGATTTTGATTGGATTTGGTTCTAAGAAGAATGTCCTTGACGGTTTTATGTCTCGTTGCCACCTGGTGATGAATGGGTATCCGCGGATCTCCCTCTTTTATCTCATGTATCCCTCTTTTATCAATGCCATGAAGGAAAACTTAAAGATCCATCCAAATCACTTTAGCCTACTAGTCACAACAGCCTGTGTAGCAAAAAAAAAAAAAAAAAAAAAAAAAAAAAAAAAAAAAAACAGACTCTATTAATGATTCCCTTTCCCTTAAAGTGTACTTGTTGAAGATCGAAATAGGGTGTGGTGGTTTAATGGAGTGTGTAAATACATTTAAAACAAAGGGGTTGTTTATACCCATCCAACACTGTCTTCCCGACTTCATCTTTAAGAGGAAAGGCATTAAGGCGATCAACTTCTTTTTCAATAAATTTATTTCCTGACTGATCTTTCTTGGAGTGTCGGCCTCGATTGCATCACCCTCCTACGCTAGAAAGCTCCTAATAATTTGCTTCAAAAGCTTTTTCTATCAAGGTTGATCGTCCCTTAAATCATGAATAAGTCTTGTCGGATAAAAGTGTAATTATTACTTGTTTCAGATGTAAAAGTTAAAAATAATTCTTGTCTTTGTAGTTCCCCAATTTCTGAACTTTGATAAGACTTAAACTATAATTTAGAGCTGTATTATACCATTCAGTCAAAACTTCAACTATAAGAAACTATTGCATGCTCCCAATCAAATGGTAGTCTACTGTTTTCTTTATATTTTAAATTACCGGACTTCTTCGGGAGGAATCTATGTATTTACTTGTTGCTGGACTTGGAGCGGCAGAGGTGAGCTATAAATAAAAAAAAACTCACCATTGAAAAAATTACTGTAGAAAATTCCACCATAAAATCTATCCCTGGAAAACTCCCTGAAAAGTCGCCCTCTGAGAAAAACTTGTTCCCAACTAAACTAGTACCTAGAAAAATTTTCCTCGGAAAACTTAGTCCCGAGGGAAAATCGCCTTCTATGAAAATCCCCCCTCCTATGGAAAACTCAGCCTTGGGAGGGTTCCCCGAATTTGTCTGTGCCATGATATTAATATAATATATTAATACCTTGAGAATATTAATAGAACCCTTGCCCTGAGGGATGTGGGAGGGGGGGGGGGTTGTCATCTTCAAAGACATACTTTCCGGACCTTCTAACTACGCTGAACAAAATGGCTATCTTAAAAATTTTGATCGGACGTGTTTAAGGGAAATGGGGGGTGCGGGAAGAGGGTTGTTGTCCTCCAATCATTTCCAACTATTAAAAGGGGCAGTAGCCCCTTCAATTTCCAAGCAAATAAGCCTTCTTCGAAGTTTCTACGACAACAGATGGTCATCTAAAAATTTATCTCAGATGAATTTCGGGTAAAATACGACGTGTGGGGGGGGTATCTACCCTCCGATAACTGTGAATCTTCTAAAGGGCACTAGAACTTTCTATGACGAATCCAATGAGCATCCTTCGAAATTTATACGATCACCCTTTCTACATAAACCTTATATGCCCCCAGGGCATAACTTACAAACATTGCCCTGAGGTCTCAGGGGGTTGGGGTGTCATCCTCAAAGACATAATTTCCGGACCTTTCAACTACGTTGAACAAAATGGCTATCTTAAAATTTTGATTGGATGTGTTTGGCGAAATGGTGGGTTTGGGAGGGGGTATTAGCTGCCGTCCAATCACTTTTGACTATGAACCCTTTTCGAAGTTTCTACGATAACTCCTTTGATACGAAGTTCCCTGTCCTAAAACCAAAAAAAAACGTTGTGCCCACATCGCTCTTTACTTAGGCAGCGCTGTTGCGCTGCCTATGATTTGATACTCTTCAGGAATGCTAAGAGTTTTACTGCAGGATGGTTGTGCAGTTGCAGTTTAAATGCTTATTGTTGTTGCTAGTGGGCCGTTCAACAAACACGATGCAATGCTGAAAGACGATCGACTACATTCTCTTTTAACAACACGAAAGCAGTAATTTGTTCAGGTATGATTAGGGTTTCCTGAACAACTGTTTTCATTTCATTTCAAATTTGAACTATCTCCAACGGAGTAGGCCTATCACTTGGAGCATGAGAATGCTTAAAAAGAGCACTAATTACCATATGACTTTTTCCTCCTTCAGACAAGTTCTATGCTTCAGGTTACCCAAGCCATCATAAATAAGTTTACTGCCTCCACTTCGTGACCTTAAGATTTCTAAGGTCCTTTTTATAACTCTTACGCAATTTGTTTACTGAACAGCACTGTGCAAAGTTTGACCATGCTACGCAGTTTTAAACACGATTTTACCAAGCCAGCCAGTATCAATTTTTCAATTTAATACTGGTTTAGATGCATTATTAAATATAAATAAGTTTTTTCAACTGAAAGTAAGGAGCAATACTAAAATTTAAGATGAACAGAAATTATTCCGTACATAAGGGGGACTTCCCCCTCCTCAATCCCTCGCTCATTACGCTTAAGTTTTTTAGTACTTTAATAAGCTTCTTATTCTAACTAAACGGGCCTTGTGTTTCAGGAGTTCTTCTAAAGAATTAGAACAAAAAGTCAAACTTTAGCGAAACGAGGCATTGAAGAGGGGGCAGTCCACTTCATATAAGGAATAATTTCTGTGCGTTTTAAGTTTAATGTTGCTTCTTACTTTCAGTTGAAAAACTTTTTTTTAGTAGTTTTTTATCATTTTTCAAATAATGCTGAGAAACCTCCCCCCCTCCCTCTTTGGAAAACCTCCACCCTCCACTTAAAATTCATCCATGAAAAGTTCCTCTGCTTAAAATCCCCCCAGACAATTTCCTGCGGACAATGGCGCCTAAAAATTCTCTTTATCCTGCTTTCATTAAAAAAGAGACTTGTTTTATATTTAATTTATGATCTTCTTTCAAATCATGCTGGAAATCTCCCTTCATGGAACCTTTTTCCTGGAAATCCCCCACCCCCAATGGAAAGTTTCTACCGCGGAACATTCCCCCAATGAGAGTTTCTCCCGCGTACTCCCCTCAGTCGGAAAAATTCCCCCTCACAGTTCCAGCCCCGCTAGAAATTTACCCCGGAAAATTCTCTCGGAACATCTCCATATATCAAATTGAGTCGCAGAAGAAAAAGTAAGACAAAATAGTGAGGATTTCGTATAGAAATGCTGGGAAATTCCACCCGCGTAAAATTTCCCCTGGAAAGTTCACGCCCGGAAAATTCTCCCGCGGAAGTCTTTTGGTCACTTATAAAGGGCACTAGAACTTCTAATTTCCGTTCGAATGACCAATCTTCCGATCTTCTAATACCATCGGCTAGATACAATCACTCCTGAAAAAAAAACACGCATTCGTGATTTTTTCTTCTGGCAAAAAAAAAAAGAAATTCCACATTTTTGCAGATGGATGGTTGAAACCCCTATAGTAGGGTTTTCTGATGCGCTGAATCTGATAGTGCAGTTTTCATTACTTGACTTTTGGGGGATGTTCAGGGTAGAACATCCCTTTCGTGTTTGTTTTTCCTGTCATGTGAATAGCCCTCAGCCTATTCACAAGGAAAGGCTAATCCTCAATACCCTTAGGAGAAGCTTTAGATCCTTGTCTAAGCGTTTGATCTATTTTGAAATGACAAGGGTAAAGAGTTTCACCCCTCGCTCTGTTGCATGTATACTATCATTGACCGAGTAAAATGTTCCCCCTCCTCCAAGAAAAAGAAATCTTCCTTTTACCGTTTAGCCTTGGTGGCAGCAAATCCTCTGGTCTAGATACCAAATTTGTGCCAAACTGCGGCTGCACTGAGCTATCTGGGCCTTTGTCATCCTTTTCTAACCTTCCTTTGGTTTTATTTTCCTTTCTTTGACTTAGAAAACCGTAAGTGTCTGGTGTCCCTGCCCCAAACCAGCTAATGGTCCGATGAACGTGGGCTCGGTCAAGTCAATACATTTTCAATTTCACATTGAAAAAGCCAGCGACGGTTTCTCGAATGAAACACTTTAAAAGTATCTTATACCAAATAACCTTTTAATTGGTCGATAGTGTTGATTCTGATAGAAATGGTCTGCTCTAGGCTGTCTTGAGGATCAGCATGTAGTGTAGATCAAGCTTTATATTCTGGAATATTACAATAGATTTCTGTCTTTCAAAATTAGAGAGGATTTTGATTGGATTTGGTTCTAAGAAGAATGTCCTTGACGGTTTTATGTCTCGTTGCCACCTGGTGATGAATGGGTATCCGCGGATCTCCCTCTTTTATCTCATGTATCCCTCTTTTATCAATGCCATGAAGGAAAACTTAAAGATTCATCCAAATCACTTTAGCCTACTAGTCACAACAGCCTGTGTAGAAAAAAAAAAAAAAAAAAAAAAAAAAAAAAAAAAAAAAAAACAGACTCTATTAATGATTCCCTTTCCCTTAAAGTGTACTTGTTGAAGATCGAAATAGGGTGTGGTGGTTTAATGGAATGTGTAAATACATTTAAAACAAAGGGGTTTTTTATACCCATCCAACTTCCAACACTGTCTTCCCGACTTCATCTTTAAGAGGAAAGGCATTAAGGCGATCAACTTCTTTTTCAATAAATTTATTTCCTGACTGATCTTTCTTGGAGTGTCGGCCTCGATTGCATCACCCTCCTACGCTAGAAAGCTCCTAATAATTTGCTTCAAAAGCTTTTTCTATCAAGGTTGATCGTCCCTTAAATCATGAATGAGTCTTGTCGGATAAAAGTGTAATTATTACTTGTTTCAGATGTAAAAGTTAAAAATAACTCTTGTCTTTGTAGTTCCCCAATTTCTGAACTTTGATAAGACTTAAACTATAATTTAGAGCTGTATTATACCATTCAGTCAAAACTTCAACTATAAGAAACTATTGCATGCTCCCAATCAAATGGTAGTCTACTGTTTTCTTTATATTTTAAATTACCGGACTTCTTCGGGAGGAATCTATGTATTTACTTGTTGCTGGACTTGGAGCGGCAGAGGTGAGCTATAAATAAAAAAAAACTCACCATTGAAAAAATTACTGTAGAAAATTCCACCATAAAATCTATCCCTGGAAAACTCCCTGAAAAGTCGCCCTCTGAGAAAAACTTGTTCCCAACTAAACTAGTACCTAGAAAAATTTTCCTCGGAAAACTTAGTCCCGAGGGAAAATCGCCTTCTATGAAAATCCCCCCTCCTATGGAAAACTCAGCCTTGGGAGGGTTCCCCGAATTTGTCTGTGCCATGATATTAATATAATATATTAATACCTTGAGAATATTAATAGAACCCTTGCCCTGAGGGGTGTGGGAGGGGGGGGGGGTTGTCATCTTCAAAGACATACTTTCCGGACCTTCTAACTACGCTGAACAAAATGGCTATCTTAAAAATTTTGATCGGACGTGTTTAAGGGAAATGGGGGGTGCGGGAAGAGGGTTGTTGTCCTCCAATCATTTCCAACTATTAAAAGGGGCAGTAGCCCCTTCAATTTCCAAGCAAATAAGCCTTCTTCGAAGTTTCTACGACAACAGATGGTCATCTAAAAATTTATCTCAGATGAATTTCGGGTAAAATACGACGTGTGGGGGGGGTATCTACCCTCCGATAACTGTGAATCTTCTAAAGGGCACTAGAACTTTCTATGACGAATCCAATGAGCATCCTTCGAAATTTATACGATCACCCTTTCTATACAAACATTATATGACCCCAGGGCATAACTTACAACCCTTGCCCTGAGGGCTGTGGGGTGGGGTGTCATCCTCAAAGACATAATTTCCGGACCTTTCAACTACGTTGAATAAAATGGCTAACTCAAAGATTTTGATTGGATGTGTTTGGCGAAATGGTGGGTTTGGGAGGGGGTATTAGCTGCCGTCCAATCACTTTTGACTATGAACCCTTTTCGAAGTTTCTACGATAACTCCTTTGATACGAAGTTCCCTGTCCTAAAACCAAAAAAAAAACGTTGTGCCCACATCGCTCTTTACTTAGGCAGCGCTGTTGCGCTGCCTATGATTTGATACTCTTCAGGAATGCTAAGAGTTTTACTGCAGGATGGTTGTGCAGTTGCAGTTTAAATGCTTATTGTTGTTGCTAGTGGGCCGTTCAACAAACACGATGCAATGCTGAAAGACGATCGACTACATTCTCTTTTAACAACACGAAAGCAGTAATTTGTTCAGGTATGATTAGGGTTTCCTGAACAACCATTTTCATTTCATTTCAAATTTGAACTATCTCCAACGGAGTAGGCCTATCACTTGGAGCATGAGAATGCTTAAAAAGAGCACTAATTACCATATGACTTTTTCCTCCTTCAGACAAGTTCTATGCTTCAGGTTACCCAAGCCATCATAAATAAGTTTACTGCCTCCACTTCGTGACCTTAAGATTTCTAAGGTCCTTTTTATAACTCTTACGCAATTTGTTTACTGAACAGCACTGTGCAAAGTTTGACCATGCTACGCAGTTTTAAACACGATTTTACCAAGCCAGCCAGTATCAATTTTTCAATTTAATACTGGTTTAGATGCATTATTAAATATAAATAAGTTTTTTCAACTGAAAGTAAGGAGCAATACTAAAATTTAAGATGAACAGAAATTATTCCGTACATAAGGGGGACTTCCCCCTCCTCAATCCCTCGCTCATTACGCTTAAGTTTTTTAGTACTTTAATAAGCTTCTTATTCTAACTAAACGGGCCTTGTGTTTCAGGAGTTCTTCTAAAGAATTAGAACAAAAAGTCAAACTTTAGCGAAACGAGGCATTGAAGAGGGGGCAGTCCACTTCATATAAGGAATAATTTCTGTGCGTTTTAAGTTTAATGTTGCTTCTTACTTTCAGTTGAAAAACTTTTTTTTAGTAGTTTTTTATCATTTTTCAAATAATGCTGAGAAACCTCCCCCCTCCCTCTTTGGAAAACCTCCACCCTCCACTTAAAATTCATCCATGAAAAGTTCCTCTGCTTAAAATCCCCCCAGACAATTTCCTGCGGACAATGGCGCCTAAAAATTCTCTTTATCCTGCTTTCATTAAAAAAGAGACTTGTTTTATATTTAATTTATGATCTTCTTTCAAATCATGCTGGAAATCTCCCTTCATGGAACCTTTTTCCTGGAAATCCCCCCCCCCCAATGGAAAGTTTCTACCGCGGAACATTCCCCCAATGAGAGTTTCTCCCGCGTACTCCCCGCAGTCGGAAAAATTACCCCTCACAGTTCCAGCCCCGCTAGAAATTTACCCCGGAAAATTCTCTCGGAACATCTCCATATATCAAATTGAGTCGCAGAAGAAAAAGTAAGACAAATAGTGAGGATTTCGTATAGAAATGCTGGGAAATTCCACCCGCGTAAAATTTCCCCTGGAAAGTTCACGCCCGGAAAATTCTCCCGCGGAAGTCTTTTGGTCACTTATAAAGGGCACTAGAACTTCTAATTTCCGTTCGAATGACCAATCTTCCGATCTTCTAATACCATCGGCTAGATACAATAACTCCTGAAAAAAAAACACGCATTCGTGATTTTTTCTTCTGGCAAAAAAAAAAAGAAATTCCACATTTTTTCAGATGGATGGTTGAAACCCCTATAGTAGGGTTTTCTGATGCGCTGAATCTGATAGTGCAGTTTTCATTACTTGACTTTTGGGGGATGTTCCTCCGCCCCTCCTTCTTCGAAAATCAAACATGTTTTCTCAGGTTCGTAGCTTTTGATGGGTAATATTAGACTAATCGTTTGTATATATTTGGAATAGCATAAAATGTCAATTCTTTTGATGTATCTATTGTTACAAAAAATCCAGTTTTTTAGAGTTTTGTTTACTATTGGGAAGAGTCGCTCCTTAATTACAGTTCGTTACCATGAGCTGATTGATTTGAACTCTTCTATCTGAAAGATACTTTTTGCGCTTCTCCAAAGCAAATTTCAGAGGCAAGCTTCATTGGGCAAGTTTTGAAGGGATAAGTTTTGCTTTGAAGCAAGTTTAGGATGAGCAAATTGAGTACAATTTTTTTTAGGGCTCGATTTCTTTGGAATCGGAATTTTCCAGGGTGATTATTCTACAGGTGAGTTTTCTGTCGGGACAAGTTTCGTTTTTGGGGTTGGGGGAAGGTACTCCAGTGGAAAATCTGCCTTGGGGTGAAAGTTTTTCAAGAGTGAATGTTCTGAGGACTTGTCTTCCCATTATGGGAAAGTGGTTACGTCACTAATGCTGGCAAATTTTATTTTTATTTACGCTGGGTGTGAACTTCAAAAACCAAAATAAGCTCGTACCATTTCTGTTATCACAAAAACAAAGTCAATTATAGGGTAACGGAAAATAAGGAAAAACTTATAAGTAAATGGGAAAACCATTCTCATAAGAAGAGTGATCTAACCCGAGCGCTTTGTATTCGAATTGCTAAACTCAGAAAAGGAAGATGTTCCAAAATCCAAATTTACAGGAGGAATAAAAAATTGGCGACATTTCATATCTAGAAATTAAAAAATCTGCCCTAAATATTTATTACCTAGCCTTTGACATTCTCTTTCGTCTCTCCATTAAAATTTTAATTTCTAGAGGCATTCCCTTTCTACGTGTTTGCGAAACTTAAGTTGTTCCGTCTTGCACTATCGTTATAAATCGGTAGAAATCCGCTTCGTTGCTGGTGAATGACCCTAATCAAGACTATATATATTTTTCTGAAGGTTAAAGCAGCAATTAGAATTCAAACAGGTCTTCCATGGATGCGCGATAATTTAGTCTATTCACTCAAGTGGGTTGATCTTCTTTTTTTTTGTGAACCAGAAATACATACGTATTTTGTCTGACCTTTCGAACGTAAGACTGATTTGTCTTTTTCTGTCCTTCTGAGGGTTCTGATAATTAAGTAAGAAGAGTTTAGTGGATTTTTTTCTGGAAACTGCCCTAATTAAATAAATATCATAATATTCTACCCTGTTTTAATTGCACTGACATCATTTGTGAGAGTGCCGGGGTTGTACTAATCGGTGTCCGGCTGATTCCCCCGGGAAAATCCCTTCCTGTGGTAAATTTCCCCTCCTGTGGTAAATCCCCCCCCACAGACAATTACCCCTGGAAAAACTCCCCATATCAAAAGTTGAGCAGTCAAAAAGAAGGTAGGAAAAAAAAGAAAAAGAAAAAAAAAGCCTAAGATGAAGAGAAGAAGGGTTTTTGGAATACTTCACCTATATTCAAAAAAAAAGGTAGAATATATGGTGTAGGATTTCCTATAGTATTTATTTTTATGTTTTTATTTATTTCCTTTTTTTGTGTTTTGAGGGCTAGGGCCTGAGGTATTCTAGCAGGGTACGATAAAGGTTAAAGAAAATAATTTACTTACTTATTTGAAATAAGGAGTTCTGTTTTTTTTTTAGAGATAAAGTGGCAATGTTAGGTTAAGTTAGATAAACTGATCAGTATCTATGATGTTTGAAAAGTCTCTGCTGATTTTTGCTACGTTTGTCTGGCTCTAAGGACTCAACTGTATATGGTATTTGTGCATAAAAGGGAAAAATACCGAAAAGAGGAATTTTCCTCCTCTCGCCGAAGATAAATTAGGAATGCGTCAATGGGAATTTATTTTTAGGTGCTCGACCACTGAAATATCTAATAATTGGAAATTTCTTCTGATTTAAAAGTTAAGATTATTTACTGGATATGAAAAAGAAGTGATTTGAAAAAAAAACATGGCAGCTGCATTCTTAAGACAAAAATATATTGTGAATGGTTTACAGTTTATATTTTGGGAAGTGTAAGCCCTACGTAAGGACGGCATGAGGATCGGCAAATATATTCTACCCCAAAAAATTCCCCCGTCAAGCAAAGAAAAACACCTTTGGGAATGAGATAAGTATTAATGATCGTTTTAAAGTAGTTTCCATAAATTTTAAGTATTTCCTTCAAATGGTCCCATGATCCCATTTTTTGCAAAAAACATTGCCACCAAAGATAGCATGCTATTAAGGGCTACACAGGTGTACGTTTTTCAAGCTAAGAACGGCCGTATTTATTCGATACGGGCGTAGGTTGCACCATCTCTTATACTAGAATTTCCAACTAAGTTAACCGTCATTTTGACGGTTCTCGCTACGCAAGAAATAGGCCTAATGGTAAATGTGAATAAGATCCTTAAGAGTCTAAGACTGAAGATAGGTCTATCTATTAAATCTATCTATCTATTGCATTTTGTTAAAAGGAATGGCCTACATGGTTGTTTTGATAGTTGCCAATCAATCTATGGACAGTGCTTATTTGAATACGTATTTCCTCAAAATAAGCTCTGAAGTCGTATCTGAATTTGTGCGAAATTAATTTCTGTTTCATGGAAGCATAAATAAAAATTCGAAATCCGGCCTTTCTTTATTAGACAAACTCAATAGATAACTGTATTATTGCTAAAAACTATTCATATAGGAAAGACAATAAAAACACACCATGCGCGATGTGACGCGCATATGAGAATTGTAATTCTTGCTCCCAAAATCTTGGCACCATATTTTGCTGCGAAAATGTAAGCGATATTTGCGGGAGTTTCTGAAGAGACAACTAGCGTGGCTTGCCAAAATAAAGTTGGAATACGGCAGTTTTTGCCGCTTTCATGAGACTTTGGTAACGAATGTGGCTGATTTAGGGGCCCTTGATCACCAGTTAAATTTTCGTTTTGAATGTTAAAGTTAAGAGGTAAATAAAACACTAAAAAATACTAGTCTGGCCAAAATTGTTACAATTTAATAAGCGTTCAGTAAAGTGCAAGTTAAACATTCGCGCAAAAAGTGAAGAGATTTTTAGGGAGCCCCCTCCCCCCAAAAAAATCCTGGGTACGGTTTGAGCTACTAACAATTAATTGGAACACCAAGCCGCCTGAGGCTAACAAACCTGCGTGCGCTCTGTACCCACTTTGTTCAAATTTTTACTCTTTACTCCATCCCCTTAATTTAACTGTACTCCCTCCCAACCCCTTTGAATCCCTAATTTATTATCTCTCCCCTCCCAATTCGAGGACTTCCTGCTCTATGTATGGACCTGGACCTAGGTGGATTGCCTATTGAAACTTTATCTATCTAACTTTATCTTTCTTTCATTTATAGTTCCAGAAAGTGGATTCAGACCATATTTTAAATACAGCATGTTAATCTAACGAGTCCCTAAAAATATCCTTTGACAATGTCTTCTGAGAAAACATAGAATTTTTCCTCAACCTTTACAACAGTCATTCATTCTATTGGCCGTTGGTGTATCATCAAAACTTGAAGGTCTTACACAATCTTAAAAACGGTACTTCAACGCAAAATTTGTATTCGAATAATTATTCCCACTGTTGCATGGTTCCTGGTTTGATGCGATTACCCATTAAAAAAAAAGGATAAAGTGACGGAACGAAAAGCACGAAATTGTATTGATATGGGACAAAAAGCTCCATTTGATGTCTTCAGACCTCTTGAATTTAATGGTGTAATGCTCATAATGATTGTGCCACTTCTGGGGGTGGGGGTGTTTTCTATTGCTGTATGAATAGAAAAAAACGAAAACTCAGAGTTAAGTATTTTAAAAACGGTTGTTAGAGAGAACTAAATGGCTAAAATTCGATAGGGAAACTATTAGTTGCATTACTTCCATCAATTTTCTTTTCTAATATACCAATATTGATGATATTTCAACCTTTTTGACAGAAAATATGGTGTTTCTACAGCCAAGAAGGCATGGGTGTAGGGAGGGGGGGGGCAGTGGCCCCCACCCTAGACCTTCAAATTTACATTAGATATGGCTGTAAACGCAGATGGTTTGTAAAAAGCTTTTGATAAAACTCCATCACCCTATCGACGGCCCCCCCCCCCCCTAGCCAATATGCTGCCTACGTCCATGCAAGAAGGCAAATATTTTTACCATGCTTTGCCTTTCTATTCATTCCGTATTTTTCTGGGAAGTCAAGATGAGTGGCCAAAAGCAAGTAACTGACGAAGAAGTAATGGAGCTCCTTGAAACAGAAGATCAATCAGGTCTAACAAATGAAGATGAAGGTCGCGAAAGGGATCTTGATTTTCAGGTTGAAGACTATGTTGAAAAAGATGTCATAGAAGGCGACATTAACAAAGAGGAAGATGTTGACGCTCGTCAAACTAGTTTTCCGGATGTACAAGAACCCTAGACTTCGAGTTCGTTAGACAAAGAAGAGGTTCCTCTTTCGAGGTGGCGGAAGAAACCTGTGGGTGTTTTTTATCGGTAGAGACTGCAGAACAAAACGGTCCAAGCAGCCACCACCATCTTCATGTACTCGCTCTTCCATTATAATATCACTGTTACCTGATATTCAAGGGCCATCCGGGGCAGTTAGAACTCTCAGGAAGAACAAATGCCAGCTCCTAGTAGCGTTTCTTCCGCAGAGAGATCGTGAGCCTGGTTGCTCGGTCTTCAGTTTTGCTCTAAAGAACAATATTATGTCGTATGAGCCTAAGAAAAGCAAAGCAGTAGCTTTGATCTTTTTAATACACAACACAAACAAAATAGATGCAAAATCAGGCAAGCCAGAGATAGTCGAGTTTTACAACACAAATAAATCTGGCGTTGACAGTTTGAATCAGAAATATGCCAACTAAATTACCAGCTGTCGCTGTCAGCGCTGACCACTTTCAATCTTCTTTGCAATGCTGAATATTGCAGGCGTACGCACAGGAATACTTGTCAACACAACAAGAAGCCAAGAAAAGGTGAAACAGCGCTAACAGATCCTCAGGAAGTTGGGACGATTCCTCACGAAGTCTCATTTGATGGTTAAGGTATCAATCCACTCCCTTCCTCGAGAACTTCGGAAGTTAGTGTCCAACATTGCTGGAATCGAGTCAACAAGTAGTTCAAATACCGAAGTTATAGGTTATGGCCGCAAAAACCAGCACTACTGTCTCTGTCCTCATTAAGCTGAACAGAAAATGACCAGGGTATGCAGAATCTTCAAAAAGGGGTACTCCAAGGACCCCCTCAAATGAATGTGCCCAAAATGTGTCTAGATGGTTCATTTTCTTGTTAAACATATTCTATATGATGATATTGGCTTGGAATTAAATTGCAAGTTCCTATCTGAAATTTTCTTTTATTTTCAAGCGTTTTAGTTATAGAGTAAATATTTACCCCACCCGACCAGTTAAGGGTAAAAAAAAAAACAGCTGAATAAATAAAGAAAAGAAATAATAAATTACACGCAATCATTCATGCATATGCGCAAGAAGTTGTTTTGGTTGGGATGGACAAGTATGAAAACAAAACAAATATGCAAATTTTAGGGGAAATATTACCAATATGAACATTTTGGTGAGGACCCCTTTCTGTGTTTGTACCTGCAATCTGTTTGCTAGGAAGATGACTTAGTGACTTGCTTGGCCGGTCCACCCTTCATGATACTGTGCTAGTTTGAAATGCTATCTCAGTTGTTTTCAAACCAATACGGTACCACGAACTGTAAGTAAGGATCGACTCGTCCCAATACTAACCGAAACATTAAAAAAGGAATTTTTATAACAATTAGTACAACAAAAGAATTGGCTTTAATGCTGATTCCAAATCTATAAAATTCATCAAGTTTTATGTTACCCATTAAAAGCTAGGAGCCTGAGAATATTTTTTGATTTGCGAAAAAGAATGAGACACCCCTAAAAACTCAAGCAATCTTAATGAAGATCATACCATCTGATTTAGCATGTCATGAGTTTCAAGAGTTTCAAGCTTCTAACTAACTGTAGCTTGAAACTGTAGAGTTTCAAGCTTCTATCTTCAAAAAAGTGGGATTCCCCCCCCCCCCCTCCCCCAGACGATAGATCACGGATACGTCTTTATTTGTTGTTGTTTTTTCCCAGGAATCATCATATCGATCTAATGGTTCTAGGAGATCTGGAGAGGACTCATTCGAATGTGAATTAAAAGTTCGAGTGCCCTTTTTCAGTTACTATTTAAATTGTGCCTCAGGAAAGTGGCCTTTTCTGCCATTTTGTAGTACCAAACTACGATTTGCCCTAAAGAGGGCCAAGTTGCCATCGATTAACCATTCTGAGATAGCCAATCGATTTATAAGCGTCATAAAACTGTATACTGAGCACAGTTTATATAATTATCCAGTATGATCTTTCCCTATCTCACCCATTATAAAAACCCGGACCGAAGTGCGAGTGCTCCAGAGAACGTTTTTGCAGATATAAACATAAGCGGCATTAGATCTTTTCACGGGTAGACAAAGAATAATCACCTACGGAACAAGTACTGACAAAACCTCTTGGCCGGCTCAACCAATAAGTGGACAATAAGTGCAGAAATAAGTGGGAGGAGCTTTTTGTTCACACCGAGAATGAAGAGCCAGAAATCATTTGCGGTAAACTTACTGGATAATTTTATAAACTGTGATACTGAGCTTCCCAATTGCACAAAAAGTAATGCCGCACAGTTGCACTCCCCTTCACATAAGTACTTTCCATGAACCTTCACATAAATATAGAGAAGGGTGTGTGTTTGGGGAGAGGGTCGTACAAGATCGAGAGAGTGCTCATTCGAACGGAAATTAAAAGTTCTAGCGCGCTTTTTAAGTAACCAAAATGATTGTGTCACGGAAAAATGGCGTTTACTGTGAATTTGTGGCACCAAACTACAATCCTGCCCCAAAGAAGAGCAACTTGCTATCAATTGAAATTTATTTTATTGTTAATCGATTTAAAAGCGTCAAAAAACTGTAAATTGACCTTCCCAGTTACAGAGGAAGGAATGCCGCATGGTGGCACGTTCGTTTCTGAAAAGACAGGTAATCCATACAAGATTAATGATGAATATGGCTATTTATTTCAATGCTTGATTTAGCTAAGTTGATTGACTTTATCTTTGAAGAAATTATGATGAGTGATGTATAATTGCGCATCATCTATTATGAAGGAGGGGCAGTGGGTCATTGTGTAGGCGGTGGGCCAGAAGCCGAAAAAAGTGCATTTAAAGTTTAAATTGTACAACCCTCCATTAGTCTTCAGATAGGTACAGAAAGGGGTTGGGGTAGGAATTAATCTGTCCGCGGGGTAATGCATCCCTCTTATTGCAGGAATATGTTTCTGATGTTTATTTTAAATATTCGTTTAAATAAACTAATTTGCTCATATTTCATAAAGGGATTCATAAAGGGACGTGTAAGTGTGCATCAGTTATTATGAAGGGGGGCGGTGGATCATTTTGTTGGTGGGAGGATTAGATGCTTCAATAAGTGCATTTTGATGCCCAAATACCATAACTTTCATTAAGCATTCATATAAATATAGAGTGAGTTTTGGGGGATGTGGTGGGGTGATTGGATAGAAACTGATATCTAATCCTTCTTGATTACAGGGAATATGTTAGGTCTGCGTCTTTATTATTGGTTCTAGGGGATGTATAATAGTCCCTCCCCCCTCCCCCCACTGTGACAATCTTTTTCTATGTAGGCTACCATAAAATATTATATTCATATACCTACCGGAACAGAGGTAGGGAAGAGGTGGCGGGGCATCATGAGCCTCATCAGATTTCTTGGGGCTGGGGGTGTGGGGTGGCAAATTGTACCAGAAGCTTTGTTTTAGTGATTTAAATGGCTATACTTCCTTTTTTCCTATTTATATACAATGTTTTAATGTATTTAAACATTCGTCTATAATGTACTTAAACATCAGAGTACCCTATTGTAGAGACCGCGATGGCTTCAGCCACGTAGAAGATCAAAAGTTGCGCGTAATTTCCATCCATTTGAACAATGATACCCGTCTCTGTTAACATGAAATTCTGTAGTAAAAATATTATTAAGGCTCCCCTCTCAACTTCTCGCTCTTTGCGCTAAAGTTTGATTTTTTGTCCCAATCCTTTAAGAATAACTTCTGAAACACAAGGACCGTTGAATAGGAACCACAAGGATTTTTTAAAGCACAAACAACTTTGGCATAAGGAGCAAGGAGTTAAGGAGGGGCAGCCTCCCTCATATACAGAATAATTTCTGTTCTTTTTAAGTTTTAATGTTGCTCCTTACTTTTAGTTGGAAAAGATATTTTTATTCATTAAAAAATAGCTTTAAAAGTTCTTCAACTTTGTCTGCATATGTATTTTTAAGAGCAAATAAGAATTATTTTGTAGTAAATTTATTGAACAATAACGTCAACGTAAAAAACTATACACATATTTTTACAGTTATCAAAGTCTCAAACCATTTAAGAATCGTATCGCCTCATTTAAGCCCTTTGTGCTTTTGCCAAATCAGCAAGCAGCTGAACAACGTAGTCTGGCATAGGGGGAGCCACTGGCAAGTGATCACCCTGGGGTTGGAATCCATTCTCGTCGGCTCTGTAGGTAAGGGTTATAACTTGGCCATCAGGGCCAGTATAGCTGTATGATCCTTGAGCAGCTGCACCCTGATCTTCTCCGACTTGTATTTGACTGCCTGTCTGTTCCATTTTGATTCCATTGCTGGTTTCAACGGCGTATTTGTAGCTGCCAGCTTCTATATCGGCATCAAATTCCTCTCTCACAACGGATGCCTCTTTCTCTTCTACTGGTGCTGCGCTGATCACGGCAATAAAGCCTAGACAGAGGACGATAGCCTGAAAAAAAGAATACGTGAAATCTCTGCTCTAACGTAGTTTCTTAAAAAATATTTTTGCAAAAAAAAAAACTGATTGCCCCCCCCCCTCCCCCAGTGGCAGATCCAATAGAGGCGAGAGGCGCGGCCCCCCTAGCGTAGTCCAAAGTAGTGTAATTTACTTAATTAACTCAAGTTTGCGTTAATTAAACTTGCTCTTAACGCAAGTTTATCGGATCAACCTATTTTGCGCCCCCCCCCAATTTTTTTTTCGAATCAACCTATTTTGCGCCCCAAAAAAATCTGGATCCGCCCCCCCCCCCCTGCCCTCATGTTCTCACAAATACAAAAAAAAAGCTTGCTTCTGAAAACCAAGCAAATCTTTTGTTGACCTAGACCGTGTTGCTGAAAACGTTCAAGTAAATATACCCAGACACAAACCTCGCCACTTTGCCAAATGTACCTATTCTAACCGCCTTCGATTCAAGAACAAGGGGCTGTCTAAAAAGGAACACATATCCTCCTTTTGTTTTCTAGCAAAGATAAAATACCTCTTAGAAACAGGATATTCCTCTCTAATTCTTTACCTCCCCCCCCCCTTGTGAAATTTCTGAAATGGTACCGTTGTTTCAAAAGAAGCTATGTGACTTTGAAATTAATTAAGAGAAAGTGAGGTTTCTTTCACCCGAAAAGCATATTAAGAGTATAGATAGATAGATAGATCGTGTATTTCAAAAGCCCAAGAGCCATATCCACACCAAAATTTGTGAAAAATAAAGAAATCACAACAGAACAAATTACGAAACACACATTAACATGATAACATAGCGAAAAATACCTTATGGTAATTTATCGAGAAAATAAGTTTAAGTACATATAATTAATAATAATTAATTGTAAAAACTTTTCCTTCTTTCTAATCTTTTCCTTCTCTCTTCTTCTTTCTCTATATTAAGCGTTGTTAATAATAATGCTTAGTAGACGCTTGAGTAGCATCTGAAGCATGGCCGTATCCAGGGGGGGGGGGTTTACCCGGTTTGAACCCCCCCCCCCCGAATTTTTGACCGACTCGAAAATAAGTCGAAAATTAGTAAAACCTAGGTAAAAATCAGTAAAATTAGTCGAAAACTGAGTCAAAAATTCGTAAACCCCCCCCGAAAAAGTCAAAAATTAGTAAAACCCCCCTGAAAAAAAATCCTGGATACGGCCCTGATACGAAGTGTTGTAACCCAAGTGTTTCGACGAAAATTTTATTTTGATGTCTAAAACCAAAACCTGATTGAACTTGTTGCAAAAATAGACTCGAATATATTATAGAAAAAAATATGCAGAAATATGCAAGAAGATACCGATCATTTGTTTTGTTTCATTTGAGTTTTATTTCACTTGTGGCTCCGCTGGAGATTTCATTCCACAGGAGTACTATTTCACTAGATATAAAATTTTCTCTGAATGACTTTACAGTACACAATTAATTTAAAGGTATTTTTTCCCTTTATTTGTCAAGGCTGTATCCAGGGGGGGGGTTTACCCGGTTTTACCCCCCCCCCCCCCGAAATTTTTGACCGAGTCGAAAATAAGTCGAAAATTAGTAAAACCTAGGTAAAAATTAGTACCCCCCCCCCCTGAAAAAGTCAAAAATTAGTACCCCCCCCCGAAAAAAAATCCTGGATCCGCCCTTGTTATTTGTAGATGTCAAATCAAAGGATTTTGATATTAGGGTAAATCACAATGTGTGAACTTAATCGACATCGTCAAACGGTAATTTGTTGCATAATAAGGGAAACGAAGGGGAATTTTTAGACTGCTTTTACTTCTTGCGTTATGCCCTGCGCGGTTTAAATATATTTATTGCCTGTTCTTTCAACGTAATTTTTTTTAAGTGAGCTGTAAGCGACGTAATTGCATCTTGTTAGTTATTCCAATGGCGACTATAAGAAACATCTGCATTAAAATCAAAACTTACTGCTGTTGTACTGAGACTATCAAGGGCGGATCCAGGATTTTTTTTCGGGGGGGGGGGGTTACTAACTTTTGACTCAGTTTTTGACTAATTTTACTGATTTTTCCTAGGTTTTACTAATTGTCGACTTATTTTCGACTCAGTTAAAAATTTCGGGGGAGGGGGGGGGGTTCAAACCGGGTAACCCTTCCCCCCCCCCTGGATACGGCCTTGGAGACTATACATCTAAGGCAGAGAAGATTATACAAGATGCACAAAGAAGAACGTCAAAAGTAAAAATTGTACGGAATAGAAAATCGTAAGATATCAAAACATAAAAAGAAAACGAAAATTATCTGGAGGTGAAATTTAGGTAACGAGGGATAAGTTAGAAAAAAGGAAGGGACTAACAGACAAAAAAAGTGTGGCTGGAATTAAGAGAAGCAGATTAGACGAAAAAAGAGGCATACAAAATACATTGGGCGTAGAATATACGAAAAGAGAAGATAAGTAGGTTTTCTATATAGTTGTAATATAAGAAGGAGGAGGGGGCTGAGTAACAAAGTAACCACCAACTAAATACTGCATTTAAAATGCAAGTTCTTTGGTAAAATAGTGAATTGCCGTATTGAATTTATCGTAAAAGCTGGGAATAATTAACCGATATAATCAAGTGAGTATCTTTAATTGCTGCTGTTAACGGGAATAAGGTATTTCAAGGAACTACAGGGAAGGCTGCAAAATTCAAAGCTAATTCATTAACTAGAATTTTATCCTTAAATACCCTCAAAATATCAAATTTTTTGCTAAGTGTGAGTATAGATGGGGATTCTAATGGGAATTTTAACAAAACCAAAGTCCTGTCGGTATCGTTAATTGCTACTTTTAACGGGAATAAGGTATTTCAAGGAACTACAGGGAAGGCTGCAAT